>NW_017307559.1:312085-314216 GCF_000935625.1 Nanorana parkeri
GCCCCGGGGGGGGGGTGCCAACTGCAGGAAGGGAATGCCGGGTGCACTAAAAGAGTAACCTAAGGGGCCGCCACCACCTAATGGCTGAACCCCACCTCTGCTAGAGAGCTCCGCTTTATCCCAGCGACCAAGGACTCGGGACTCCGCACACAAACTTGTACAATGGATATGGAAGCTACATTTTTGACTTGCTCTTTTTTACATTCTGAATTATTGTAATAAATCGACTTCCTGTCCCTGTTACTGAATGTCAGTCCCTTGGTAGAGGCGAGAGAATCTGCAGAAGCCAGAGCATCGCACCCATGATCCATTACGGCTGTTGCAATGCTGTACTGGCTCCAATGCAGAAATAAAATGATAAACGCTCATTTGTTTCTTTTATGAATGTGTATTTATTCTTTAGAAGGTGGAACTTTCCTATAAATGTGTTACATTGTTTCTATATAAAGTTGTACAACTGCTGGACACATTTGCCGTCTGTAACGAGCCCCCGCTCGCTCGGTTCCACTCTCCCGGCACTCTTCAGATTTCAGCGTCTGATATTTCGGACATCCGATAATTCGGGATTGGAACTCCAGCTCTGTGCCGTTCGTATCTAGTGGTGATCGCTCAGAACAAACACCGGGCCGGCTGTATGCAAGTTGAAACAGGAATCTCTTTTATTGGATGCACACAACACACTTTTATACACCACAGTTTGAAGGTGGCCCAACCGACCACCTTCCTATTGGTCAATTGTCAAGTCCCCTCTAGTCCTCACTTAGGTCCTCTTGGCCATGCAAATGAGGACTTGAAACAGGGTCAGCAGGGATTGGTCCGATAACTTGAATGGGAGGGGCTGATATGTGTACCATTGTCATTAACATTGGGTTTCCAGAGCCGGTATTGAATTGTGAAATTGGGCCCCGGACACCCAGTTCAACCCACAAGGGGGGGGGGGGTCTCCATAGTTCTGGGTCCATAGTCAGTAGGAAGGAGGCTCCTCCAGCAGCCCCAGTGACGGTTCAGTCCGTCACACCGTGAGGGGGGGTGGGTTAAGCGGAGGTGGCGGGCAGCAGAGCTGACAGCCAAGGGGGTGGTGGGTGCTGTTAGTCAGCTGCACTGCCCCCCCTTCACCAATGAGATGCTGTCTGAGGGCAGGTTCACACCATTTTTTTTTTCTGGTCCGGAAAATGGTGTGAACCTGCCCTCACTTTCAGTGCATCACAGACCAGACAAAATAAGACAAGCAGTACTTTTCTGGTCTGGAACGGACTGCGCTTGTGTGAACAGAGGCCAGAAATAGCATAGGGATACATTAGGATGCATTTTGGGTCCGGAAATGGTCTGGTCTGGAGATGATCTGGATGTGATGTGAATGGGCCCTGAAACTACCGCCTCAGGCTGCCTCATTATAGGGACACTTGGCATACCATCATGTACATACCATCAGCTGCTTAAATCTTTGGTTCTACTGATGCACGGATCAACACATATGAATGATATTCTACAAGAATTCAGCAAACTGAGCATCTCAGGGATGAAACTTGCCGCTGACAACCGGGAGAAATGGGAAAAATGACTGTTAGAAAGTGCAATTACCAGTAGGGTCACCGCAATCAAATCCTGAAGTGCAACTTAAGCTAAATATTTTTTTTTTTTAGTTGTGGGCAGAGTGGGGGAGGGGTTAGAAGCCCTGCCAGGTTTCCATTGCGGTCTGTGACCCCCGTTGGGGAGATTGATCCTCTCTATTTGTCCCGGTGACCGTTATCAAACAAAATCCCACATTTGGGGTTGTCAGGAGAACAGGAATAGATGGGAAATCTTGCAGTGGGGACACTAGTTCTGGCTTCCGTACTAAAGATGGCGCAGGGGGTGTGTGAGTTCCGTGCGTCATTTCCAGAAGGTTCACATTTAGTTCTACACATTGGCATTATGTCATCACGCATCCGGAAGGCTCCCGGCGAGCATGCGCTGTGACGCGTGATGACATCACTTCCAGGTGTACCCGGCAAACAGAATAGGACTATCCAGGGTCAGCTGCATACAAGTAAGCTATAGGCTATAAATATATATGTACAGCTAGAGGGGGGGGGGGGGGGGGGGGGGGGGCTGAGCCGGGGTCACAGAACGGACGAGCAGTGAGGGGAGA
>NW_017307559.1:314455-315675 GCF_000935625.1 Nanorana parkeri
AGCGAGGTGGGGGCGGCCAGGGCTGCTACACTGTGAGGAAGGGGGTATGCCCCTGAAACGCGTCAGTTAGGAGGACCTGTAGCTGGCAGGTCCAGTGGTCTTGATATGGGTACATAGTGGCATATGGAGTCGGCTCTGACGTCTGATATGTGTCCAGGATGCAGAGATATTACGTTAGAGAAGCTGATTAGTTGGCATTCACATTGGCCCGGCACAGTGGCCTTGCAGCACTAAGGGTCCCCAATTCATATCCCGATCAGGACATTATCTGCATGGAGTTTGCATGCACTCCCTGTGCTGGTGTGGGTTTCCTCCAGGTAATCCGGTTTCCTCCTCACACTCCAAAGACATGCTGGTAGGTCAATTGGCTCCTCTCTAAATCGGCCCTGTATGTATGCATGTGACATAGGGGCATTAGATTGTAAGCTCCTTGGAGGTGGGGACTGATGTGAATGTGCAACTATGTAAATTGCTGGCGCTATATAAGTACCTGTAATAAATAAATCCGCAATTGCTACAGATTCTGTCTGCTCCAGTTTTTGATTTGCACTGAAACTGCGTGACAACACACTTTAATGCATTTACATTCATGTCAATGGAGGAAAAACCCCATCGGTATCCAGTGTTCTGGAATGGCGCAGCTCTCCACAGTGGTATAGCAAGGGACTTATTCTGCAACAGAGCACTGCAGCAGCAGTTATGCAGAAGAATCTGTTTGATCTTGAGACGACCTAATTAATTATTAAGCAGCTGCAAATGAAGCTAAAAGCCGCTAATGGTCATTTCCCATAACGACCAGCAGGTGGCGCCCAAGCTCAATGTGTTTTCCATCTCCTCGGGTCCTCCAGGGGATAGAAGGGCCGAGCTTATGTCTAGAGCGCCGCCGCTCTATGGTGATGAATGGTGGCGTTGACAACAGTAAAGATGGCCGCTGCTCCGCTGCATTTGTATCCTTTTCACAGAGTTCAATGGAGGAGATTTCTCCGTATGTGAGAGATGAGTGAGGGGGATGTCTGTCCTGTCATTTGTGTTATTATGTCATAGATATTTATAACTTTAATGGAGCTTTCAGTGCTTGTTGATATGAATGTTCCACAGCATGCTATGGGCAATGAAGGAGTAACATGAATGGCTGGCTCGCAGGTTGCTGTGTTTGTGTGTTGCATTGAAGCACGGTGTGATCATTTTGAATGGGCTGCCAATGCACAAGAACACCCCCC
>NW_017307559.1:316088-317365 GCF_000935625.1 Nanorana parkeri
CCCGCACAGCCCACCTGGGAGCCCGCACAGCCCACCTGAGAGCCCGCACAGCCCACCTGGGAGCCCGCACAGCCCACATCAGGGCGCCCCAGAACAACACAGTATGCAGCTTCATATTATTTTGTATTGCTGTATAATGTGTTGCTGGGATTTGTAGTCCTCTATAGCCGGTCTCCTTCCTCCCTCCCCTGGCTGCCTCTCCTCGTGCGGCGCTAGAGTGTTCGGGTTTCTCTTGAAGAGAAGGTGGCAGCCCTGGCTGCAGTACACGTGCGTCCGGACTGCGTTCTCTTAGTAGGGAATGAAGGCTGAATGCCGGAGACTTGAAGGCACCTAAACCTCGTTCTTTGAATGAAATGTGAGCAAACAATGAGGTAAGATATGAGGAGTTTAGTGGTCAGGGGGCAACCTGCACCTTCTACAAGAGTCCGCTTAGCTGGACGTATAAGAACGGGAACCCGGTGGAAGAATCTCTTATCGGGCGCGGCCGGCGTTGTTTGCGTCTGAAGGTAAATTCAGCGTTTTGAATGATCTTCTAACTGATCCCGAAACCCTCTGACGCCGGCCGCCTTTCATAATGTGAGGAAGCGAAATGTATACATGCCGACACGCAAACATGCAACCTCCGTAACAAAGCCCAAGCCAGCTGGATGTGCCCTTCCCCTGCGCCACGGAAGCCCAGATCGCCCTCAAGTCTCTGAGCCCCGATGCCGAGCCGAGGAAAGGAGGCGTGAGCAAGACCCTGAGCCTCAAAGACAACGTTCTACAGGTGTAAGTATTTGTCCCGGAGCCGCCAGTCAGATTGAGAGCCGATGGGCGGGGCAGATGGGCGGAGCCTGAACCCGGATGTATAGGGCGATACAGAATAATACTTCTCTCTCTGTAATAAATCCCGCCCATTCGGAGTGGACCTGTCGGCGGTATCGGCCAATCATTTCATCGATCTGCTTCGGGCGGCGGGTCTTCACGTGGTGCCGGTTCTGTCTCTCTGGTGTCAGTACGTGAGTCCGTTATGTTCTCTCTCTCCTCAGGCACTGGCAGGCAGATGAAGCTCGGATCCTCCGCGTGTCTGTGAGCTCCTTCCTGGAACATCTGTCCCTTGTGGTGAAGACGATGGAGAGATTCGGGCCGGCCCTGACCGATCCCTGACCACCGAGGCGCACGCCGGAGCCGGAGCGTATACAGAGGATTGCTGCAGACTGGAAGCCGGGTGTCATCCAGAGGTGGGACCTACCTGTACAAACCGGTTCCCTGCAAACATACTGGGGGGGGGGGGGGGG
>NW_017307559.1:317519-322843 GCF_000935625.1 Nanorana parkeri
GGGGGGAGGTTTTATATGAAATAAATATTTCTTACACCACGCTGACCATATTATTTATTGAAGTGGTCATATCCCGGTGGGTGAAAGAGCAGCAGAAGACTGAAGAGGTTATCCCTCTGCTCTCTCTCTGACTCTTCCCGTTAGCATGTTCCTAGTCAGTGCTTCTGTATGCAGCTTCCCTGATTGGCTCTCACTCTTGCCCCTCCCTCTTCCAGGCTAAATGTGTTCACAGCTCCCCTGATTGGCTCTGTCTTGCCCCTCCCTCTTCCAGTCTAAATGCATTTACAGCTCCCCTGATTGGCTCTCACTCTTGCCCCTCCCTCTTCCAGGCTAAAAAGTGTTCACAGCTCCCCTGATTGGCTCTGTCTTGCCCCTCCCTCTTCCAGTCTGAATGCATTTACAGCTCCCCTGATTGGCTCTCACTCTTGCCCCTCCCTCTTCCAGTCTAAATGCGTTTACAGCTCCCCTGATTGGCTCTCACTCTTGCCCCTCCCTCTTCCAGTCTAAATGCATTTACAGCTCCCCTGATTGGCTCTCACTCTTGCCCCTCCATCTTCCAGTCTAAATGCATTTACAGCTCCCATGATTGGCTCTCACTCTTGCCCCTCCCTCTTCCAGTCTTAATGCGTTTACAGCTCCCCTGATTGGCTCTGTCTTGCCCCTCCCTCTTCCAGTCTAAATGCATTTACAGCTCCCGATTGGCTCTCAGTCTTCCCCTCTTTCTTTCAGTCTTATTTAATGTGTTATTTGCCTGTTCAGCTTTAAAGTGTGTTTAGTCCAGGGGGAGCAAACTCCGCCCCTCCAGCTGTTGTGGAACTACAAATCCCACGAGGCATTGCAAGATTCTGACAGCCACAGACATGACTCCCAGAGTCAGATTCATGATGGGATTTGTAGTGTCACTACACCTGGAGGGCTCCCCCCCTCCCCTCCGGTATAGTCCAAATTATTTGTCTAAAGTGTGGCAGGGGGCCTTCTGTATCCAGTTGGGGAGATTCTTTTCACTTCCTGTCCCAGAGATGCAAGAGGAAGTGAGAGGAGACCCTGTGGGAAGATTTTCCCTCACCTCTTGCTCTAAAATTTTGGATTTCCCCTCAATTTCTGTCTCCATGACAATGATCACCGGGACAGAGAGAACCCGTCTGATTGTCATCTCTGTGTGGCTGCTCTCACTTCCTGTCTGGTGAAACGCTTGTCAAAGGGACAGGCTATGAGGGGAAAGCTCGTGTGTATTACACACACACCAGCCATGACATTATGACCCCCCCTAATATTGAGTAGTTCCCTCTTCTCCTGACCCGTCAAGGCATGGACCCCACTAGACCTCCGGAGGTGTGCTGTGGTATCTGGCACCGAGCCGTCAGTAGCAGATCCTATAAGTTGTGAGGTGATCGGCCTCCATGGATCTTGTTCTTCCAGCACCTCCCACAGATGGTGGATTGGATGGAGAATTTGGAGGCGGAGTCATCACCTCAAACCATTCTTCCCCCATGTGCGCCGTGTGGCCGGGCGCATTATCCTGCTGAGAGAGGCCTCTGCCATCAGGGAACGCCGTGTCCATGAAGGGGGCGACTTGGTCAGGGGCAATGTTTAGGTCGGTGGGATGTGTCAGCGTGACATCCACATGAATGGCCGGACCCGAGGTGTCCCAACAGAACATTGCCCATCACACTGCCCCTCCCCCTGGCTTGTCTTCTTCCCACAGTGCATCATGGTGCCATCTCCCCCACTTCCAGGTGTAATTGTAATATATCCCCCCCACTTCCAGGCGTCATTGTAATATATCCCTCCCCTTCTTCCAGGTGTCATTGTAAGATATCCCCCCACTTCCAGGGGTTATTGTAATATATTCCCCCCCCTTCCAGGGGGCCTTGTAATATATTCCCCCCCCTTCCAGGGGGCCTTGTAATATATTCCCCCCCCTTCCAGGGGGCCTTGTAATATATTCCCCCCCCTTCCAGGGGGCCTTGTAATATATTCCCCCCCCTTCCAGGGGGCCTTGTAATATATTCCCCCCCCTTCCAGGGGGCCTTGTAATATATTCCCCCCCCTTCCAGGGGGCCTTGTAATATATTCCCCCCCCTTCCAGGGGGCCTTGTAATATATTCCCCCCCCTTCCAGGGGGCCTTGTAATATATTCCCCCCCCTTCCAGGGGGCCTTGTAATATATTCCCCCCCCTTCCAGGGGGCCTTGTAATATATTCCCCCCCCTTCCAGGGGGCCTTGTAATATATTCCCCCCCCTTCCAGGGGGCCTTGTAATATATTCCCCCCCCTTCCAGGGGGCCTTGTAATATATTCCCCCCCCTTCCAGGGGGCCTTGTAATATATTCCCCCCCCTTCCAGGGGGCCTTGTAATATATTCCCCCCCCTTCCAGGGGGCCTTGTAATATATTCCCCCCCCTTCCAGGGGGCCTTGTAATATATTCCCCCCCCTTCCAGGGGGCCTTGTAATATATTCCCCCCCCTTCCAGGGGGCCTTGTAATATATTCCCCCCCCTTCCAGGGGGCCTTGTAATATATTCCCCCCCCTTCCAGGGGGCCTTGTAATATATTCCCCCCCCTTCCAGGGGGCCTTGTAATATATTCCCCCCCCTTCCAGGGGGCCTTGTAATATATTCCCCCCCCTTCCAGGGGGCCTTGTAATATATTCCCCCCCCTTCCAGGGGGCCTTGTAATATATTCCCCCCCCTTCCAGGGGGCCTTGTAATATATTCCCCCCCCTTCCAGGGGGCCTTGTAATATATTCCCCCCCCTTCCAGGGGGCCTTGTAATATATTCCCCCCCCTTCCAGGGGGCCTTGTAATATATTCCCCCCCCTTCCAGGGGGCCTTGTAATATATTCCCCCCCCTTCCAGGGGGCCTTGTAATATATTCCCCCCCCTTCCAGGGGGCCTTGTAATATATTCCCCCCCCTTCCAGGGGGCCTTGTAATATATTCCCCCCCCTTCCAGGGGGCCTTGTAATATATTCCCCCCCCTTCCAGGGGGCCTTGTAATATATTCCCCCCCCTTCCAGGGGGCCTTGTAATATATTCCCCCCCCTTCCAGGGGGCCTTGTAATATATTCCCCCCCCTTCCAGGGGGCCTTGTAATATATTCCCCCCCCTTCCAGGGGGCCTTGTAATATATTCCCCCCCCTTCCAGGGGGCCTTGTAATATATTCCCCCCCCTTCCAGGGGGCCTTGTAATATATTCCCCCCCCTTCCAGGGGGCCTTGTAATATATTCCCCCCCCTTCCAGGGGGCCTTGTAATATATTCCCCCCCCTTCCAGGGGGCCTTGTAATATATTCCCCCCCCTTCCAGGGGGCCTTGTAATATATTCCCCCCCCTTCCAGGGGGCCTTGTAATATATTCCCCCCCCTTCCAGGGGGCCTTGTAATATATTCCCCCCCCTTCCAGGGGGCCTTGTAATATATTCCCCCCCCTTCCAGGGGGCCTTGTAATATATTCCCCCCACTTCCAGGTGCCATTGTAAGCAGATCGGTTGTATGGTGTGACTCCATTCTTTTATTGGAAGCGTCTGTTACACTTTTCTATTCAAGTCATTATAAATATACGTTCCGTCATATAATCTATATACAATAAGACGCGTTAGTGTCCAATGTGCGCACAGGCCGCCGCGTCCTTCTGTCTCGGGTTGGATCCGAAAGGGCTTAAAAAACGTCATCATCGCCGATGTCCAGATACACATCGAAGGCCTCGCGGTTGCAGTTCCCTTCCGGGGAGAAGACGTACTTGTGGAACGTTCCATCCACACAGACGGCTGAGGAGGAGAGACGACGGTTAGACCTCTGGCACACCTACAACCGGCTCAGGGTTAGCCAAACTCCGCCCCTCCAGCTGCGGTGGAACTACAAATCCCAGGAGGCATTGCAAGATTCTCACAGCCACGACTCCCAGAGAGAGAATTCAAAGCCCGAGGGAGCTTTCGGTTAAATCGGCTAAATACAAAGAAAAGTTGTGCAAAGTCTTCCAGATTAGAGAGCAGCCAGAGAAGAACGGCCCGTCCCCTGCCAGGACCCTCGCTCTCTGTACGGAAGCAGTGGTCTCTCTGCAGAGGTCTGACATGCCCCCTGCTGAGTCACAGCTGGAGCTGGCCAATCAGTAAGGAGCATGAGCTTTGCTGATTGCAGGACTATTGCTGTGACAGACCACTGCCCCCTTATAGAGAGGGAGGGTCCTTCTGTGCAGCACGCTGGCGGGGGAGGGGCCTCTCTACTCGGGCTGTGGCTGCTTCCTAAGGAAAACGATGCCGAGTATTGGGGCGAGTACTCACCCAAATGCTCCGATGCCTAGCCCGATACTTCTGGTATCAGGAAGCCGGGCAGCGCGTCATTACACAGCGCCCGGCTTCCTGATTGGCCGGGAAGCCGGCTCCATGCTCTCTCATTACAAGTGAAGAGGGAGCATGGCGCCAGCTGCCCGGTTTCCTGATTGGCCAATCAGGAAGCCCGCTTCATGCTCCCTCGTCACCTCATGACAAGAGAGCATGGAGCCGGCCTCTCGGCCAATCAGGAGGCCGGGCGCTGTGTAATTACTCGCTGCACCCGCTTCCTGATTAGCCAAAAAGCCGGCTGCATGCTCCCCCCTTACCTAGTGACGAGGGAGCATGAATCCGGGATCACATGACAAGTCAGAGCTCCGTAACCCACCACAACATCTAACATTCGTCTGACTCCCCAACTACGTCATTTCTGATTGGCTGGCCCGTGTACGGTTCCCCATCCCCCTTCTTATCCGGTAAGGTTGAGGAGGAGAGGGAGTGCGCTCACCGATCACGGAGTTGACGTTTTTGGAGGTGTTCTTCCCGAAGGCGCAGATGCAGGCGGATTCCGCGGGTACCGTGAAACTGGCGAGGCTCCACTGGGAATCCACGTACTGGCCGATCATCGGACCCACCTTCCCGACGCGGGCCAAGCTGAGACACAAAGAGATCGGATCAGAGAGAAGAACCTTCTGTGCCATTGGTGGCTGCAGTTTGTGTTTCACGGGGACAGTCAGGCGATCCGCAGAAGGCAATGGAGCGGGTTTGGCGCTGCTTCACCCCAACAATATGGAGACATCATGTGACCTCCTCTTCAGTCCCCAATATACCCAAAATGCATCATTCATATACAAGATCGAGAGCCATTCATAAAAATCGGGGTGATTTGGCTCAATGAGGCGCCTGCAGTGTCCCATGGCGTTCTTTCTGCTTAACGCAGGATGTAATTGGAGGAGAGGCAGGTCATGTGACCGGCTTTATTCACATAGATAAATATAGATTTTTTTTTTTAAAAGCCGCCGTATGGCCCGAGTATGGTTATAGCTCTTCTAAATACC
>NW_017307559.1:322878-341910 GCF_000935625.1 Nanorana parkeri
AGTGATTAGGGATGCACCGATACCGATATCTGTGCCGAGTATTTGGGCGAGTACTTACCCAAATGCTCCGATGCCTAACCCGTTACCCGAACTTCCGGTATCGGGAAGCTGGGAGGCGAGTCATTACACGTCGCCTGGATTCCTGATTGCTTGGAAGCCGGCTCCATGCTCCCTCGTCACTTCCTGGCCAATCAGGAAGCCGGGCAGCTGGCCAATCAGGAAGCCGGGTGGTGTGTAATGACGCGGCGCCCGGCTTCCTAGCCATACCAAAAAAATACCTCGGCTCCCAACTCCCATGAAAGGTGCGGGTGACGCCGCGGTGCCTTACCGATGCCTCCCAGGAACGCCGGGCGTTTAAAGTAGGGATGCACCGATACTAGTATGGGTGCCGGTGCCGAGTATTTGGGCGAGTACTCGTACTTGCCCAAATGCTCCGATGCCTCGCCCGATACTTCCTGTATCAGGAAGCCGGGCAGCGAGTCATTACATGTTGCCCGGCTTCCTGATTGGCCAGGAAGCCATGCCCAGGATCCTCTCCTGATCCGCAGGCTGTCACTCACGGCTCCCTGCAGGGATTCCCCTCTCCCCGCTCCGATCCTCCAGCGCTGACTGGCAGAACGGACGGGGGAGGGGGCGGGTACAGCTGGCTCTGCCTCTAGATAGCTGGCTCTGCCTGTCACTCACGCAGCTGGGCGGATCCAGACATCGACGAGCTGTAGCTCCCTATATACTGAGCTTAGGGTGACGGCAGGATGCTAGTTTGTGTCCTCCCGTTACACTGAGGAGGACTATGGGGAAAAACACTGACCCCATAGTTCTCTTTTAATGGTTTGGTGGGAAATCCCCCCCCATAGTATGGAGCACTGCCCACAGATCGGCAGCCATGTTGTCCACACTCTGCTGGTTGGGAGCAATGATTGATAGAAGGCGGAGAAGCCTCCAGTGTCAGAGTCTCGTGGTACGTACGCAGATCGGCGGTTGAGCTTAGTGTCCTTCAGAGCGAAGATATGGACCGTGCCCTTGTCGCTGGAGCTGCACAGGAAGGAGCTGTCGTGGCTGAAATTGATGCTGAAAAAGATAATACACAGGATAGGTCACACAGACTGCTGCATACAAGATTGTAGAAGGAAAAACACTGAATGGAGATGACCGTGGAATGGGCCTGCCACGGGTCAGAGAGGTGCAAGCCACGCTCATTGAGGGCCACACCGCCTCCGTATGTTCATCGCATGGATCTGTAACGCACTACACCGCACAACGCACCCGCCCCCCGTGCGATTACAGTGCGGGCCGATATAGAACACTTACCAGTATAATGTGGGCGGGGTCTGTGCCACGTCCTAAGTCTACACTTACCAGTATAATGTGGGCGGGGTCTGTGCCACGTCTCATCTCTACACTTACCAGTATAATGTGGGCGGGGTCTGTGCCACGTCTCATCTCTACACTTACCAGTATAATGTGGGCGGGGTCTGTGCCACGTCCTATCTCTACACTTACCAGTATAATGTGGGCGGGGTCTGTGCCACGTCCTATCTCTACACTTACCAGTATAATGTGGGCGGGGTCTGTGCCACGTCCTATCTCTACACTTACCAGTATAAGGTGGCGGGGTCCGTGCCACGTCCTATCTCTACACTTACCAGTATAAGGTGGCGGGGTCTGTGCCACGTCCTATCTCTACACTTACCAGTATAATGTGGGCGGGGTCTGTGCCACGTCCTATCTCTACACTTACCAGTATAATGTGTGCGGGGTCCGTGCCACGTCTCATCTCTACACTTACCAGTATAATGTGTGCGGGGTCTGTGCCACGTCCTATCTCTACACTTACCAGTATAATGTGGGCGGGGTCTGTGCCACGTCCTATCTCTACACTTACCAGTATAATGTGGGCGGGGTCTGTGCCACGTCCTATCTCTACACTTACCAGTATAATGTGGGCGGGGTCTGTGCCACGTCCTATCTCTACACTTACCAGTATAAGGTGGCGGGGTCCGTGCCACGTCCTATCTCTACACTTACCAGTATAAGGTGGCGGGGTCCGTGCCACGTCTTAATTCTACCAGCTGATCCCGTGTCTGAGTGTCAAACAGTCGTATTAAAGTGCCTTTCCGTGAGGCGGAGGCCACGAGAGTGCCCTGCTGGTTGACGGCCAGGCAGCCCAGTTCACTCTGATGGGCGTTGATTGTGAACGGGGCGGAGGAGGTGCTGGGCTTGGCGTTGCACAGATCCTAGAGGAGAGAGAGAGCGCGGGATTGGTGGACGAGCAAAACGTGACTCGTGGTTAATAACTAGAAATACAATTGGTTGATGAAATGACAGCGGCCAATCAGTGAGCGTGGATGAGAAATATTGAAGAAAGACAGGCGGGTCGGAAGCTCTGCCGGGAGGGGGCGTGGCACAAGATGAAGTATTTGGGGGCGGAGACTTATAACTTACCACCAGCTGCAAACTGCCGCACTTGTGACCGGGAAAGAGGAGGAGCTGCTTCTCCATGCTGGGGCAAAGGTCACACAGGCCTGAGACACAAACACACCAATCAGTGCAAAGAATAGACCGGGCTCGTCATGTAACATGTGCTCTGTACATCCCTGTACCCCGTAACCCCGTACAACCCGTGCCCCCCGCGCCCCGTACACGCCATGCTCTGTACGCCCCGTACACGCCATGCTCTGTACATCCCGCACCCCGTAACCCCGCGCCCCCCGCGAGGGTCTGTGCCACGTCCTATCTCTACACTTACCAGTATAATGTGGGCGGGGTCTGTGCCACGTCCTATCTCTACACTTACCAGTATAAGGTGGCGGGGTCCGTGCCACGTCTTAATTCTACCAGCTGATCCCGTGTCTGAGTGTCAAACAGTCGTATTAAAGTGCCTTTCCGTGAGGCGGAGGCCACGAGAGTGCCCTGCTGGTTGACGGCCAGGCAGCCCAGTTCACTCTGATGGGCGTTGATTGTGAACGGGGCGGAGGAGGTGCTGGGCTTGGCGTTGCACAGATCCTAGAGGAGAGAGAGAGCGCGGGATTGGTGGATGAGCAAAACGTGACTCGTGGTTAATAACTAGAAATACAATTGGTTGATGAAATGACAGCGGCCAATCAGTGAGCGTGGATGAGAAATATTGAAGAAAGACAGGCGGGTCGGAAGCTCTGCCGGGAGGGGGCGTGGCACAAGATGAAGTATTTGGGGGCGGAGACTTATAACTTACCACCAGCTGCAAACTGCCGCACTTGTGACCGGGAAAGAGGAGGAGCTGCTTCTCCATGCTGGGGCAAAGGTCACACAGGCCTGAGACACAAACACACCAATCAGTGCAAAGAATAGACCGGGCTCGTCATGTAACATGTGCTCTGTACATCCCTGTACCCCGTAACCCCGTACAACCCGTGCCCCCCGCGCCCCGTACACGCCATGCTCTGTACGCCCCGTACACGCCATGCTCTGTACATCCCGTGTCCCGTACATCCCACGCCCCGTACAACCCGTGCCCCCCGCGCCCCGTACACGCCATGCTCTGTACATCCCGTGTCCCGTACATCCCACGCCCCGTACAACCCGTGCCCCCCGCGCCCCGTACACGCCATGCTCTGTACGCCCCGTACACGCCATGCTCTGTACACCCCGCGCCCCGTACATCCCGTGTCCGTACATCCCACGCCCCGTACAACCCGTGCCCCCCGTACACGCCATGCTCTGTACGCCCTGTACATCCCGTGCCCCGTACACGCCATGCTCCGTACATCCCGTACCTGTGCATCCCGCGCCCCGTAATCCCGCGCTCTGTACACCCCGTGCTCTGTACATCCCGTGTCCCGTACATCCCGCGCTCTGCACATGCCGCGCTCGTACCTTTCGGGTTGTCTCTGGTATCGAACTCGAACAGCTTGGTCGGGTTGTCTGGGAAGGAATAAACATAAATCCGATTCTTCACCGCGATCACAATCCTGCAATGAAAGGAGTACATGTTAGTTTTTTGGGGGGGGGCGGGGTGCCGATGTCAAAGCAGAAGTCCGGCCGAGCCCGGCCCGCACCAGAGCACCTGGAAGGAGCTTCTCCTGAACACAGAAGGAAGCTCCTTCCATGCCACCCATTCAGCTGCGGACAGGAAAGTCCCAGTCTGCTGCTGGACGTGAGCAAAGGGGCGGGATGCAGTGATGTCATTTACCTTATATGGCTATGCGGCCTTATAAGGTAAATGATGTCAGCACGAGCATCCCGCCTCTTTGTTTACATGCAGCCACTGGGGGAAGGGGGGGGGTGCCCAGCCCGCAGCTGATTGGCGTGGAAGTGCCTATGGCACTTTCTAGGTAGGAGGAGCCCAGGTTCGTTCCCAGTCTGAGCTCATCCCCGCTCACAATGTCACACAGACCAGTCACATGGAGGAGGAGGATTTGATGAACAAGGACGGTCACACGCGACGCCCGCCGGGGACTCACTTGTCGGATCTCAGCCGTACGCTCAGCACCGGTTTGGTGAATGTAAATTCCAGGACCAGCCTGTCCTTTCCATCCCGGGAATCGTCCCAGATGAGCACTGAAACAGAGAAGCAAACGGATCCCGAGATCAACTTTATTTATATCACGACGAGGACAATGAACAGGAAGTCGGGATCTGTACCTGATATGTCAGAGAATTTGGGATTACTGCCGCCGCCCACCAGAGCCAGCAGGTTACATCTGTGTAACATCTCCACCTGACCAACACTCCCCACCTGCTCCTGATCTGCGGGAAAGAACACAACTGTCAGTGACGGGGAGAGAACAGGAAATATAGGATTATATATTAGGGACGCACCAATATCGGTATCGGTACCAGTATCGGGCGCTTTCCTGAGTACCTGTACGGGTCACAATGCCCCAAATACTGAACACCGATACCGGCGCTTTAAATGTTTAAACTGAAGTGGCTGCCGAAGGTCCTGTGCTTGCTGGGGAACCACGCGGCGCTGCTTACAGTGCTTCTGCTGCCCGCAGGACCCTCCGGACCCCTCCCGAGACCCTCAACATCTCTCCTGACATTTTTACTCCTCTATAGCTGGTGGTATTCTGCATTGCTGGGATTTGTAGTCCTCTATAGCTGGTGGTATTATTCTGCATTGCTGTATAATGTATTGCTGGGAGTTGTAGTCCTCTATAGCTGGTGGTATTCTGCATTGCTGTACAATGTATTGCTGGGAGTTGTAGTCCTCTATAGCTGGTGGTATTATTCTGCATTGCTGGGATTTGTAGTCCTCTATAGCTGGTGGTATTATTCTGCATTGCTGTATAATGTATTGCTGGGAGTTGTAGTCCTCTATAGCTGGTGGTATTCTGCATTGCTGGGATATGTAGTCCTCTATAGCTGGTGGTATTCTGCATTGCTGGGATATGTAGTCCTCTATAGCTGGTGGTATTCTGCATTGCTGGGATATGTAGTCCTCTATAGCTGGTGGTATTCTGCATTGCTGGGATATGTAGTCCTCTATAGCTGGTGGTATTCTGCATTGCTGGGATATGTAGTCCTCTATAGCTGGTGGTATTCTGCATTGCTGGGATATGTAGTCCTCTATAGCTGGTGGTATTCTGCATTGCTGTATAATGTATTGCTGGGAGTTGTAGTCCTCTATAGTTGGTGGTATTCTGCATTGCTATATAAAGTATTGCTGGGATTTGTAGTCCTCTACATCTTGGAGTCAGTGACGGAACTACCAGGGTGGCAGCGGTCGCACCGGTGACTGGGCTCTGGCGCTCCACCACTGTCCTAAAATCAATAGTCTGTATCTTTTTAGAAAAGCTGTCACATGACACTAATAAAAGGTATCGGTAATTGGTATCGGCGAGTACCTGAGGAGAAGTATCGGTACTCGTACTGGGTTTGGAATAAATGGTACCAGTGCTTCCCTAATATATATGTATTTTGATTTTTAATATAATAAATACGTCCCATCGGGTTCCTGACTCACCGAGGTGTCCTTTCTCCATCAGCGGCTCGATGTTGAAGATTCTCACTCCGGTCTCCATTGCGCAGCAGAAGCAACCTAAAACACAAACGCCGACCTCATCACCACCTGCACCAGAGATCGCAGACACGATGATCGGAGTATGCCCCGGCGGGGTGACGGCCATAATCCAGTGAATAACAAGGACGTTACTGAAGCCCCGTTCACATTGAGCGATTTATTGCGCGGTAATTCCCGCGATATCGCTCTCCAATGCATTTCAATGGAGCAAAGGGTCCTGCTGTCGCGGGTCGTGTGTCGCTATAGCAGGACCCTTTTTGTAGCGGATTTTGCGGCGATTCAAGCTTGCTCAATGCAAGCTTGAACGCGACGTCGCGCAGTGGGAACGGGGCCTGAACCATTGCCAAGTGTGACACTCTGAGGGGAATGTATCAAAACTGGAGCAGTCGTCCACGGCAACCAATCATTTTCAAATCTCAACTGAACAGACAAGCTGGTTGCCGTGGGCAACTGCTCCAGTTTTTGATAAATACCCCTCTCTGTGTGTATATAATACCCCTCTCTGTGTGTATATATAATACCCCTCTCTGTGTGTATATATAATACCCCTCTCTGTGTGTATATATAATACCCCTCTCTGTGTGTATATATAATACCCCTCTCTGTGTGTATATATAATACCCCTCTCTGTGTGTATATATAATACCCCTCTCTGTGTGTATATATAATACCCCTCTCTGTGTGTATATATAATACCCCTCTCTGTGTGTATATATAATACCCCTCTCTGTGTGTATATATAATACCCCTCTCTGTGTGTATATATAATACCCCTCTCTGTGTGTATATATAATACCCCTCTCTGTGTGTATATATAATACCCCTCTCTGTGTGTATATATAATACCCCTCTCTGTGTGTATATATAATACCCCTCTCTGTGTGTATATATAATACCCCTCTCTGTGTGTATATATAATACCCCTCTCTGTGTGTATATATAATACCCCTCTCTGTGTGTATATATAATACCCCTCTCTGTGTGTATATATAATACCCCTCTCTGTGTGTATATATAATACCCCTCTCTGTGTGTATATATAATACCCCTCTCTGTGTGTATATATAATACCCCTCTCTGTGTGTATATATAATACCCCTCTCTGTGTGTATATATAATACCCCTCTCTGTGTGTATATATAATACCCCTCTCTGTGTGTATATATAATACCCCTCTCTGTGTGTATATATAATACCCCTCTCTGTGTGTATATATAATACCCCTCTCTGTGTGTATATATAATACCCCTCTCTGTGTGTATATATAATACCCCTCTCTGTGTGTATATATAATACCCCTCTCTGTGTGTATATATAATACCCCTCTCTGTGTGTATATATAATACCCCTCTCTGTGTGTATATATAATACCCCTCTCTGTGTGTATATATAATACCCCTCTCTGTGTGTATATATAATACCCCTCTCTGTGTGTATATATAATACCCCTCTCTGTGTGTATATATAATACCCCTCTCTGTGTGTATATATAATACCCCTCTCTGTGTGTATATATAATACCCCTCTCTGTGTGTATATATAATACCCCTCTCTGTGTGTATATATAATACCCCTCTCTGTGTGTATATATAATACCCCTCTCTGTGTGTATATATAATACCCCTCTCTGTGTGTATATATAATACCCCTCTCTGTGTGTATATATAATACCCCTCTCTGTGTGTATATATAATACCCCTCTCTGTGTGTATATATAATACCCCTCTCTGTGTGTATATATAATACCCCTCTCTGTGTGTATATATAATACCCCTCTCTGTGTGTATATAATACCCCTCTCTGTGTATATATATATATATATATATGTGTGTGTAGACACCTCCGAGAATGTGTACAATGCGTCCTGGCCAAACCTACTTGGGAAGAAAGCAGACAGGCCAGGAGGGGTTTCCGTAGCTGGGCCCCAGGGGTACTACAATGATGACCAATGTAAGGGGGCTCTATACCGGCTGCCAGTGTAAAGGAGGGGGAGCGCTATACTGACCACCGATTTAATGGGGGCAGATCTCCTTCAACCACCAATGTAAAGGGGGCTCTATACTGACCACCATACTAAGGGGATCCCCCCTATTGACCACCAATGTCACAGTGGTACTGCTCTGATGACCAGTATAAGGGGACCTATAATCAGCAGAGCAACAATACAAGGGGGCTTTACACTGACCACCGATGTACGCGGGGACACCACACTGACCACCGATGTACGCGGGGACACCACACTGACCACCGATGTACGCGGGGACACCACACTGACCACCGATGTACGCGGGGACACCACACTGACCAATGGCGTACCGCGGACACCACATCGCCATAACAGGGACACCACACAGACCACCGATGTACGTGGGGACACCGGCCACCGGTGTAACGGGGTTCTACACTGACCACCAATGTAAATAGCACAGGAGGGTCAGGGACACATCTGGGAACGCTGGGATCTGTAGTTCCTCGGCACCCCTGGCTTGCCCTAAGGGAAGAAATACCATGGCATCCCAGTGAGGAGTTCCAGTAGCACACACAGCCCCCAGCCCGGGACCCCTCCACTCACTCTGGTCCTGGTTGAACCGGAGCCCGTTCACCCCGCGTTGCTGCGCCATGACTGGATCACACCGGCTGAAGAAAAGAAATAAATGACATCACTGTGACGTCAGAGACCAGCACGAGCCGCTCACAGTCCGCCCGAACACCGCACACCTCACCTGGATCCCCCGCTGACAGCCGCCTCTGTTGTTGACACTCCGCTTCCTTGTTTACATGGCGTGTCACCGGACCGGAAGTGACGTCTCCGAGGCCGGGTTTCCCTCCGCCGCCATCTTTGTTAAGGGCAAATCCCAGCCTGCGATCTCACCCGTGTGATACACCGCGGCCAATCGGGAGTCACTGCAGCACCTCTGTAACCACATGGACGACTCCACTATGGTTTGCAAGAGGATTACGCTGCATGTCTGTACTGAGGTTGGGCCGGCACAGAACCGGAGCACAGCATGGGGCCCAGTCACCCCGTACAGACAAAGGGCGTTGTATGCAGTTTAAGTGGTAGGTGCGGCTGTCGGTCATTGAGCTTCGGGGTCACTCTATAAAGATTTGGATACGGTGATGATTATAAAAAGGACGATCCAGAAAACATTAAATTATACTAAACGGTAAAGATCTAAAAGCAGAATATAAAATACTTGGATAGAAAATATCTAAGAATTATCCCAGGAAATAAAACCTTCCAGCGCCTCCATCTTGGAGGTTCGTTCCCTTCCCCGCGGTAAAGGAAACGCAGAGATGGAGGCGCTGGAAGGTTTCATTTCCTGGAACAAATTTTAGATATATTTTTTTATTTGCTACTTTTATATCTTTACCATTTATTATCCGTCATGTTTCCTGGATCGTACCTTTTTCTTTATTATTTAAAGTCGCTTTTTAATATTTTGTGTCATTAATAAAAAGGAGAACTATGAGGTTAAGGCTTTTCCCATAGTTCTCCTTAGGGTAACGGGAAGACACAAACTAGCGTCCTCCAGTCACCCTAGGCTCAGTATATAGGGAGCTACAGCTCGCGGTATACTGAGACGCCGGAGCGGATCCCGACGTAGATGTCGGGATCCGCCCAGCTGCGTGAGTGACAGCTGGCTCTGCCTATCTAGAGGCTGTACCCGCCCCCTCCCCCGTCCGTTCCGCTAGTCAGCGCTGGAGGTTCGGACAGGAGGGAATCCCTGCAGAGAGCCGTGAGTGACAGTCATGGCTCTCTGCAGGGACAGGATCGAGAAGGCTCCTGATCTTTGGTTTTGCTGCTCCGGGTCAGCACTGTGCCGTGTGCTTGGCGTTGTGGCATGTTGTTGCGTCGTCTGGCACACGCAGTCATTACAATGAAAGGTGCTGTGCCGCAACCCCCGTGGGTACGCGGCGGGGATAATCTGGTATGGCATTAGAGAATGTCCTTTGGGAGGCTGCCGCCCGTGTAAACTTGGCTTCAAGCCACTCGAAACGCGTTGGCTACAGTTTTTACCCGTAAAGAACAAAAACTGGAACTGGACACTCAACCCAACGCCAGTCACCGATGTCACGAAAATCCTGACGGGGGTTCAGACCCTCCCCCTAATCTATCCAAAGCTATTAGTCGGGGGCAGAGGACAGGAACTCTCATTGATATCCAAAATAACATGTTTAGCGGAAAAACAATTAAAGAAACAAATAATTTTACAGAAAGTTTATTTACAGATATTAAAAAGAAAAAAAAATGAGAAAGACAAGAAAAAAAAAAGAAGAAGGTTGTATGCGGATCTATTAGTCCTCGTAGTCCTCGAAATCTCCAGTATAGTGACAGATGACATCATAGCTGAGGGTGACTGCGCCATCATGATCCCCTTGGAGCTGCACCAGAGCTCTGCTCTTCTGTCTGTCCCTGTGCAGGATTTTGCCCACCTGGAAGAGATTCCATTGTCATTGCCGGTCTACAGACCTCATAGACGTTTACTTCAAGAGACCCTGTCACCGGTCACCCGGCTCACTCCCAGCAGTCACTTCCTGAGCACCGAAATCTCCTGTGTACAGCACTGGCCGCCATACCTTCCTCCATGCCATTCCCCATCATACTCCATGCCATACCTTCCTCCATGCCATTCCCCATCATACTCCATGCCATACCTTCCTCCATCATACTCCATGCCATACCTTCCTCCATCATACTCCATGCCATACCTTCCTCCATGCCATTCCCCATCATACACCATGCCTTCCTCCGTGCCATTCCCCATCATACTCCATGCCTTCCTCCATGCCATTCCCCATCATACTCCATGCCTTCCTCCGTGCCATTCCCCATCATACTCCATGCCTTCCTCCGTGCCATTCCCCATCATACTCCATGCCATTCCCCATCATACTCCATGCCATTCCCCATCATACTCCATGCCTTCCTCCGTGCCATTCCCCATCATACTCCATGCCATTCCCCATCATACTCCATGCCATTCCCCATCATACTCCATGCCTTCCTCCGTGCCATTCCCCATCATACTCCATGCCATTCCCCATCATACTCCATGCCATACCTTCCTCCATGCCATTCCCCATCATACTCCATGCCATACCTTCCTCCATCATACTCCATGCCATACCTTCCTCCATCATACTCCATGCCATACCTTCCTCCATGCCATTCCCCATCATACTCCATGCCATACCTTCCTCCATGCCATTCCCCATCATACTCCATGCCATACCTTCCTCCATGCCATACCTTCCTCCATGCCATTCCCCATCATACACCATGCCATACCTCATCATACACCATGCCATACCTTCCTCCATGCCATTCCCCCATCATACTCCATGCCATTCCCCCATCATACTCCATGCCATACCTTCCTCCGTGCCATTCCCCATCATACACCATGCCATACCTTCCTCCATCATACTCCATGCCATACCTTCCTCCATGCCATACCTTCCTCCATGCCATTCCCCATCATACTCCATGCCTTCCTCCATGCCATTCCCCATCATACACCGTGCCATACCTTCCTCCATGCCGGTATAGGTTGCCTACCGCTGCCCTACTAGGTGGTGACAGTTGGTGGAGCATATGCAAGAGGGTAAAGGGCCATGTGGTCATGTCTATGCCTCTCCTCATAGGTGCAGATTGTGGTCAGTAGGCCATGTGGTCATGTCTATGCCTCTCCTCATAGGTGCAGATTGTGGTCAGTAGGCCATGTGGTCATGTCTATGCCTCTCCTCATAGGTGCAGATTGTGGTCAGTAGGCCATGTGGTCATGTCTATGCCTCTCCTCATTAGGTGCAGATTATGGTCGGTATGAAGATCTGGGCCGGGACCACCTCATAGAGAAGTATTACTAGTCCCATATGCCAGTATTATCAGTTGGGTCTTTCCTTATGCTGGTTTAACTTGCGTCCAGCTGTAAAAGGTCTACATGGTGAAGAAGGGTGCTGCGTGTATTGTTAAGCTTCATATACTCTGGAATCTTAAAGTGGAACTCTAAGTAGATTTTATTTTTAAATGTATGGTAATGACACCCGTATTCCACCATGTTCACCTTCCTGCTGAATCCATAGAACCCCTTCATTGCCAGCCAACAACTGAGCCGAGTGCTAACAGAAGGAACATTTCACAGACCAGCAACACCAAAGCTCAGCAATCACAACCTGCAGCCAAAGCTTACCTGCCCCCGGTGTTCGCCCAGCACCACCATGACCCGGGCCCCCTCTTCTTTGGGTATGACGGTCTCCAGCATATCCTGTCTTATATCTAAGAGACAGATCGGGAAATTAAATGATAAATACAAGCGAGTCACACTGAAACATTGTCATCCAATCCAGAGCATCTGATTGTTTGGACTAAGCATGATGGGTGTTCTGGTCCATCACAGGCTGCATGGTACATGGGGGGGCGGGGAGTCCAATGAATAAGCCTCCTATGTAAAAAAATGACATTTATCTAGAATCCTTTTCTCCAGTTGGAGGAGATTATTGCCACACAGCTCTCCAGGGTTCATTGCGAAAGTCTCCCAACCAGCAAAATCTTCTCTGAAGCTCCACGCAAAGCCTTCCGTGTACATGGACATTGGGGGTTCTGGGTTTTCTGGGTCCTGGGTTCAGCTTTACCCCTTTGACATACTCCGCGCCGTGCAAGTTAAAGCAACAGAAGCTGCGCCATGTGAAAAACTTTGTCCAACTGTAGTCCACCTGAGCTCCTCCATCGGGCAGGTTGAAATCACGTTGGATATTGGAGTCCAGATGGGCGGAGTTTGGACATGGTCGGTAAAGTTCTGGTCACAGTCTGGGTCTCCTACGTCCCTGTGATGCTTTACACAGCCGTTAGTTTGGGAATTGACTTCCAGGCCCACCAATGTAGTAATGGCTTTTATCCAGAAGACCGTCGTCCATGAGAAGAGGTCCGTATGAAATCAGAGGTCTACTGGCCACAGGACCCAACGTTACAACACGCGGGCTTAGAAGGAAGGGAAATCTATGCACAGGAAAACATCGAAGGCTGGAACTCATTACCTCTACATGGGCATATGGCTATTGAAATATAGAGCATCAGTCAGGGCCACCCCTAACTTATTGGAGGTGATGGGTGGCTGAGACGTCAGCCAGGTGGGTGGCCGCAGCCAGCAGAGCTGTTAGCCGGGCCGGAGGCAGAATGTGGCCGAGCTGTTGAGGGGGTGCCATTAGTTGTCTCTGCTGCCGCCCCCCAATGAGATGCCGCCTGAGGCTACTACCCCAGGCTGCCTCATTATGGGGACCTGATTACATTCTCAGCTTTTCTAACTCCTATTAAAAGGCATACCGCACTACATGAAAAGGATTAATAAATGTAATATTGTAAAAGAAAAACAATTGTATTTATTCATTTTTTGTACTGGAGCCTGCAAAGCATTGCAATTGCGATCAGTGAACTGCAGGTGCAATGCATAATGTCCTGTAGACTGATCCCCAGCCCCAGGTCTGTACCGAGGTATATGGAGCTCGAGGAAGCAATCAATGGACTACAAGGGCGGTGATGTCACTACACTCGTACTCCATTGAGAACCCTGAGCCGGGTCGTATTCAAAAATACACACAAGCCTGCAGGGAGATGCACCCCAAGATTCAGGTAAGTTGAGGGCAGGGGGTTTTCGGGCAGGACCTCACCTTCTAGGATGCGTCCACCTTCTGTCCGACACACGCAAGTTGTAGGGCTCAGGACATCTTCCACCAATATCTGTGTGTAATGAAGAGCGGAAGACATGACAATGAGCAGAATTGTTGAACATAATACATCTCGCGTAGCCTGCCCGAGGTCGCCCACCACCTCGCGTAGCCTGCCCGAGGTCGCCCACCACCTCGCGTAGCCTGCCCGAGGTCGCCCACCACCTCCCGTAGCCTGCCCGAGGTCGCCCACCACCTCCCGTAGCCTGCCCGAGGTCGCCCACCACCTCCCGTAGCCTGCCCGAGGTCGCCCACCACCTCCCGTAGCCTGCCCGAGGTCGCCCACCACCTCCCGTAGCCTGCCCGAGGTCGCCCACCACCTCCCGTAGCCTGCCCGAGGTCGCCCACCACCTCCCGTAGCCTGCCCGAGGTCGCCCACCACCTCCCGTAGCCTGCCCGAGGTCGCCCACTACCTCCCGTAGCCTGCCCGAGGTCGCCCACTACCTCCCGTAGCATGCCCGAGGTCGCCCACTACCTCCCGTAGCCTGCCCGAGGTCGCCCACTACCTCCCGTAGCCTGCCCGAGGTCGCCCACCATTTCCTGTGGCCTAGCCATAGTCTCCGATTAAGTTTTCTGCCAGACAGTACAGAATGGTTCCATACACCCAGCAAACTTCCTTATAGATTGTACTGCAGTCGGCAGTTGTCTAAGACCCAGCCAGTGACTGGACAATGAAGGAGCAGCAGAACACCAATGAGGTAATCACACTGCTCTCTCCACGGGTCAGGAAGATTTCAGTGTTAGATGGCATACCTTGGAGTTGTAGTACTTTCCTCCTTTATAGTGTCTGTCAATGAGCCGAACTTTCAAGTCGCGATGTAACCAGCTGAGGAAGAAACAAAAGTGTCAGTGAGAGGCGGTGGGAGGGGATCTGTAGATTTTGGATGGGAATGTGATCAGGTAAAGAGAACCTGTACTCTATTGATACAAACAGAAACCGACTTGCTTTAGAGGAGGCACCGTATGCTGACCGTACATACCAGCCTCATGTTCCTGTCACCCCAATGATAATCAAAAACCGGCATCGATTTCAGGGGGTCACAATCTACTTTAGTTTACAATAGCTTCCTGGTGGGGAGATCAGAAATATTTGGCAGTAAACATTGTTTGCCGATTGCAATCAATTGGTGGTATTTAGGATGCCAAGCTGGATCCAAATACTTCTAACTGGAGGGTTCAGTGATGCATTAAGTATCCGGAATGTGCTTTAGGATGAAATTAAAGGGCCATTCCATCTACAAATGCCTCTTTCATTGCTACTAAATACTTTATTGAGGACATTTCGGACAATTTCCGTGCCTACTATTCTCACTAAATGGAATGCTGAGCAGTAAATGGACTGTATACTAGGAGCCATAAGCTTCCATTACAAAGCCCAATGTCTCCAAAGAAATGTCTCCCGGAAAGGTTTACTCTGCTTGATCAGAGTAAACCTTTCCCTGCGATTGTTTTTTTTTTTTCTGACATCAGAGCCAATGTGTTTATTTATTTTTTTTTTATTCTGACGGCGTACGCCGGCGGTTCTCAACCTGCGGGGTCGCTGTGCGATTTCTGCTGCGCTAGGTGAGAGTCCTCCTCAGCCCTCTCCTAGCGCAGCAGTGTCAGTTCTCCTGCCACGCCGCCAGATGTCGCTGCAGCAGCCGCGTCATCCCTACATTTTACCGTTGGGGGTCACCACAACTTGGCAATTGTTACCAAGGGGTCCCGACCCTAGAAAGGTTGAGAACCACTACTCTAAGGGATCCTCATGGGTTTGTGGGAAAAAAAGGGGGATGGGCAGAGCCAAAGGCTTCCAAAGTGCAGAAGGAATTGAGGTCTACCTAGGGCCACAGACGGAGGTAAAGCCTGAGAAATGCCATTCCAGATGACACCGGCAAAGTACAGGGAAAAGACGAGGCCTTGCCATGTAACTCGTGCTCACCTTGGCTCCTCCCGCTTCTGTCTCTTCTTCTCTTTGTCTCTGTCGGGACTCCTCGGTTGATGTCTTTTGTCTCTGCTGCTAGAACTTTCATTCCTGCTCTCCTCCCGGGTCTCTTCTCGGTCTCTCCTGCTCTTCTCCCTGTCCGGTGAGCGGTCTTTGTGCTTCTTCTCCTTGGCTTCCCTTTCCTCCCTCTCCTCCTCCTGCTGCTTCTTCTTCTCTACTTTACTTAACCGACCTGGAAGGAAGAAAGAACGGTATTAAATGTACCAGGAAGAACTCCAGAAAGTCAAACGAACAAGTAATGGGTCAGATTTGTTCATCGATAAACAATAATAAGGTGACATTTCAGTCTTAGGGCCGTGGCCCCGCTGTGCTAGCGAGAATTCAACAGCAACAGGATTGCTAGAATATGCGCGGAGGACATGCACCTGCTTGGTATGCATTGTACTATGCGACGTGCTGTGTAAATTGTCAGCGCTAATAAATTAAAGGAGAACTAGGGGGTCAGAGCTTTTCCCAAGGGCCCAAACTAGCGTCCTCCCGTCACCCAAAGCTCAGTATATAGGGAGCTACAGCTCGCGGTATACTGAGACGGATCCCAACATTGCTGTCGAGATCCGCCCAGCTGTGTGAGTGACAGCTGGCTCTGCCTATGTAGAGGCTGTGCCCGACCCCTTCCCCAGTCCGTTCCACCAGTCAGCGCTGGAGGATCGGACAGGAGAGGGGGGAATCCCTGCAGGGAGAACGCAGTCTTCACCAACACATGTCTATGGGCGCCGCCATATTTACTCAGCTTTATTAGCAGCACCGTGATTTTACTGCCCTGCTTATCTCAGCGTATTAGTGTCTATTAGAAGATAATCGCAACACATTTGCTATGGCCTGAGTCACTTATCTTCTTCATGGATCGCGCTGTCTGACACACGGACACTAGAGGGCGCACCTGCACATCTGAACATGGGGTACAGGTTACATCATAGGCAACCTGGGAAATCCGGCTGAGGTGGAATTACAAGTCCCATGAGACATTACAAAACCCCCGACAGCCACAGGCATGACGGCTTGTGTAGTTTCACCGCAGCTGGAGGGCCGGAGTATGCCTACCTAGGCTAGATGATGGTGGACGTCCTCCAGCCAGGAGGCTTCTAATGCACATTGTGAGAAGCTCGCAGTGTGCGGTGAAGTCAGAATTTTTAGTCCAGGAGGTGTGGGGGAGGGGGGGAATTGGGGTAGAAAAAAGGTGCTGGGCTGTTTTTACCCTAATGCAGAGAGAATGCATTAAAGGAGAACTATGAGGGGAGTGATTTTCACTCAGCCTCATAATCTGAGCCGACCTGCGACAATGAGACTGTCACAGGTCGGCTCAGTAGATCGGGAAGTGAGGGAACACACACCAGCGCTCGCTCACTTCTCGATCCTGTGCCGGCAGAGAGCCGTGACAGGGGAGGGACCGGATTCCCCCCTCCCCGCTCCTCCAGCGCTAACTGGTGGAATGAACGGGGCGGGTACAGCTGCCTCCGCCTCTAGATAGGAGGAGCCAGCTGTCACTCACACAGCTGGGTGGATCCCGACAGTAATGTCGGGATCCGTCCCGGCCACGGCGGTCTCAATATACCGCGAGCTGTAGCTCTCTATATACTGAGCTTAGGGTAACGGGAGGACGCTAGTTTGCGTCTTCCCGTTACCCTGAGGAGAACTATGGGGGAAAGCCCTGACCTCATAGTTCTCCTTTAAGGTAAAAAACACCCAGACCTTAATACTACTTTAAGGGAAGGCCGGAGTTCTCCTTTAAATGATAGGTCAATGAGAGCTGTATAAATAATGGACTCTCCCCCGGCACCCCTCTCGCAGTGGCGGTAATTGCTTTGCTCCTTCAGTGTAACGTTGGACAGAGTCCAGTGGGAATCATTAACCCTTCTGCAAACATGTATCCAAGTAACACAATAATTAGAGCCGATTGAGGCTCTGCAGGCTGCAGAGTTATAAATCGCTGGCGTGGTTTGGCTTCGGTTAGAACGCATTATCTTATCTGAACACGGACGCAGAGGGAGGGGACAAGTGCCGCTATCACGATGACAGGGATTGTGGACACACAGGCAACGTGAGCAAACGCCCATCTTGTGACAGACTATTGAGTTAGTGTGATCTGATGTAATTGAAAGGCGCGCGTAGCTCGTGATTGCGCAATCTCTGTAATGATGCAGAACGGGAAGGTCTGGGTGCGAGACCGGTCTTGTCGCATCCAGTTCCTCGGCGTGCTTGGGGGAAAAACGAGTGGAAGGTTTGACTCACTCAGATCCTTGGCGTATTTCGTGTACTCTGCGCTGCTGACCAACTTCACTGCAAACTGGGACACCGTCACCACTTTTCCTCCAATGGCGAGCTTTACCATAGCCCGGCAATTGTCTGCGTCGATGCCTTCTACCTGTAGAAGAGACGCAAGAAACAAAAACGTCACGTTGTAGCAATGCAGAATATCGAGGAGTGCTGGCGGGGCAACACACTGCTCACAAGGTCAGCAATTTCTAAAATTCGAGGAGTGCATGGCCAGCTTTGGAAAACGGAACAGCCCATCTGGATGGTATGGGGCATAAACTATACGGACACGTGACCTTCACACCTACATCAACCTGATGGACAACCCGTTATATAAACCATGGGCCCCACAATGGCTTTGCCCTCCTTCCTCTAACTCTCTTTAAAAGTTTTAACACTCTTCTGAGAAGGGTTTCCACGAGATTTTGGAGTGTGCGGGAGTTTGTGGCCATGCAGCCAAAATAGCATTTGTAAGGTCAGGTACTGATGTTGGAGGAGAAGACCCGACTCATAACTGGCATTCCAATTCACCCCCGAAGGTGCCCAGTAGGGTTGAGGTCATCTACTGATGTTGGAGGAGAAGACCCGACTCAAAACTGGCATTCCCATTAACCCCAAAGGTGCTCATTAGGGTTGAGGTCAGGTACTGATATTGGATGAGAAGACCCGACTCATAACTGGCATTCCCATTAACCCCAAAGGTGCTCAGAAGGGTTGAGGTAAGGTACTGATATTGGATGAGAAGACCCGACTCATAACTGGCATTCCCATTAACCCCAAAGGTGCTCAGTAGGGTTGAGGTCAGGTACTGATATTGGATGAGAAGACCCGACTCATAACTGGCATTCCCATTAACCCCAAAGGTGCTCAGTAGGGTTGAGGTCAGGGCTCTGTGAAGGCCACTCGGGTTCTTCAGCCCCAAGCCAGGGCTTTATAGAGATGGGTTTGTGCACAGGGGCTGCAACAGAAAAGGACACTGGCCCAAGATGTTGCACGAGCACACACTTAAAACATTGACAGTACCCTGCACTGGAAACTCCTGAACTAATTTATTTGGAAGGGGGAGGGG
>NW_017307559.1:342222-344453 GCF_000935625.1 Nanorana parkeri
GGGGTCAGCAAACCTTTGACGATATCGCGTTTGACCGTTTTTCCTTTACACTAGAATGTCATCACTCCCTTGCCACAGACAGGATATCCTTCTAGCCATACCTTGCCGTAGAGGTCCTTGTGCGTGCCGTTCTGTATTAGCACTGCGCTGCCGGTGCCCAAGCCTTTGGATTCTTCTTCTGCCTCATCTCCGGGCTTCAAGGGTTTGCGAGGTTTCTTGGGCTCCAGTTCGTGTAAAGCGGATCGGTCGGCGCCCAATCCCAGGCCCTTAGGTCGTAACTTCTGTTCCAACGGCTTAATGTCCCTAAAGCAAAGGAGACGCATTCAAGTAAATGTCTTTCCTATGTTCTTTGTAGTTAGACATGTAAAAGGATCAGCGTGATGGAAATCTTCACGTGTCGTCACACTTCATAAACCTCAATTCTGAATACAATCTGTTCTGCTATTTGAACATGGGGGAGGATTGGTGCTGAAATTAAGTCTGTTAGTGAAATGTAGATAGATGAAAGTAGTCACTCGCACTCCATGATATTGAAGTCAATGCTGTTTATTGACTGAGATAACTCTCTGTTTGCCTGAGGACGGGACCGCTTCGTCTCGAAACGTCGCTAAGGAGATGCGTGTTATCTCAGTCAATAAACAGCATTGACTTTAATATCATGGAGTGCGAGTGACTACTTTCATCTATCTACATTTCACGGAGGCATCCGTTGTCACCACCGCACCCACCCAGTTGGATTTGGGTTTTTGTCCGGTCAGGAGTGCGATGGGACAGGAGGATTATGTTAGTGAATAGTGTCTCCTTAAAATATATCCAAACCCAAAAACACGAATGGCGCATATTGCAGCTCATCAGTCCTCGCATGTGGTGGCTGCATTGGTTTTCTCTTTTTAGGCTTTGTTCCTTTGGTGACCTGGTCGGTAACACACATCCTGTCCCTGGCTGGTTACGCTCACTCCTCCGCCGTATCTGCCGCGTTTCCCCGAAAAGAAGACAGTGTCTTAGATTTTTTTTTTCCACGAAAAAAGACACTAGGTCTTATTATCGGGGGATGTCTTATGTGTACCTGGCTGCAGCTCTCCGATTTCCGCTCGTGTGTACGGGTGGGCATGCGTGCGAGCGGGAGGGAGCTGCGGCCGCTCTCAGCTCTAATGCCGTCCACGGAGCCAGACAGGTGGGAGTGCGGGGAGGAGTGTGCCTGGCGGGGGGAGCTGCGGCCACTCTCCGCTCTAATGCCGTCCACGGAGCCAGACAGGTGGGAGTGCGGGGAGGAGCGTGCCTGGCGGGGTGGGCGGTGGGGAGCTGCGGCCACTCTCCGCTCTAATGCCGTCCAGGGAGCCAGACAGGTGGCCATGCGGGAGGGAGCTGCGGCCATGACATGTAAATATACGGTGCAGCTACCCTGAAAATAAGACCTAGCGCTATCATGAATCTCTGTAATATAAGACCTACCACCGAACTAGGTCTTATTTTCGGGGTCGGTCTTATTTTCGGGGTCGGCCTTATAATTACAGAAATCCCTGAAGGTAGCGCTAGGTCTTACTTTCGGGGGAAACACGGTATGGAGGCCGCCGTGGTTGTCGTCCAAACGGTGGACCGCAGACGCCCAAAACGGGGACATCGGACAACTCTTTGCCATTACATGGTGGATTGATGGGACAAGACGTTTACACACAATAGATGACAGTGCTTTGCTGTCTTTTCAGTTTACAAGAAGTGACAAGGAGACGGCATTTCTGGCAGGATCAACAGCCTGAGAAAAGAAAAGGAATGCAGCCACCACATCTAGAGGCCGGTAAGCTGACGCTTTAATAAAATGTTACGCTGCTCCTCTATTCATCACCTGCCAAATAATGAACTCACTGTTTGAATGTCTTTCCGATGCCTTCTCCCTCCTTCCAGCCCATTCCTCGAAGCATGGCCATGCCGTACTGCTCCACGGGAACCGTTTCATAGTCCGCCACCTCGGCCTAGAAATAAGAGTGTAGACGGTTAGGAGGCGGCCATACTGGGACCCGGCCCATGGGACAGGTCACATGGAAGATAACGGCTGAGGTTACAGCTAGGGATGCACCAATAACGTTTTTTTTGTATCGAGTATTGGTATTCGTTTCGGGACTCGCCGATACCGGTGTTTCCGCTGGCATGGAGCCGGCGAGTAAGGACCTGCCTCCCCTGCCCATCGGCCCCCGGATGCCCGGCTCCCCAGCCCCTCGATGCCCGGCTCCCCA
>NW_017307559.1:344969-347109 GCF_000935625.1 Nanorana parkeri
AGCCGGCTCCCCAGCCCGGGATACCCGGCTCCCCAGCCCCGGGAAGCCGGCTCCCCAGCCAATCGGCATTGAGCCAGCTTCCCGCCCAATCGGGAGGCGGGTCATTACTCGCCACCCAGCTTCCTGATTGCACGTTAAAACGGCTCCAAGTTCCCCTCCAGCACTGTGGGTCAAGGGAAACCCTCCTCTGGCCAGAGGTTCCGGGATCGGTGAAGGTATCGGAACATTTGGGCTCGCCCAAATAATCGGTATCGGCGCCAATACTAGTATCGGTATCGGCGCATCCCTAAGTAGAGCTATAGATAGACAGAGGGAAGCCCTTTCCCGATATTGCCGTACAGATTCCGGCCTCAGATCCACGTTCACTTTGTCTCCATCCTCAAACCCGGTAGGAACTCGGTTCTGCATCAGCAGAGGGATGCTGATCGTCTGACCCGCCTCAGAGTCATTCTGCTCCGACTTTCGGGATTCTGAAAATTAAAAGGATAAAAAAAAAATCAAATGTAAAAGGTTATGGCAAAAGACCCCAAAACCAGGAGCGGCTCGGAGGCCCCTTCACTACAATGTCAGCTTTAAATACAAAGAGAACCTGTCACCGGGCCGCTCATTTCAACAGCAACCTTCCTACAGGCAGAGGACAGGACATATAAGGAACATCCCATTGTCCATTATATGAGCATTGAACATACTGTATGTTATTACCTGTAAACCCCTCCCCCGGTGTAGACAGCCGAAAGCCCCGAGAGCGCACGCTGGGTGCCGCCATCTTGGATGGGATGTCAGCAGCCTCAGAGCCGTCATTCAAATAGCAGGGGTAGGCGAGATCTGTCCCTCCAGCTGTGGTGCAACTATAATTCCCATGAGGCATTGCAACACTCTGACATCCACAGACAGGACGCCCAGAGGCAGACGCACGATGGGACTTGTAGTTTCACCACAGCTGGAGGGCCCAGATTGCCTACCCCCTTTGCTCTACCATCCTTTTTTTTCTTTTCAACCAGAGTTCCTTTACAGGTCCCTAAGCGTTCCTTGAGCTGTGGCTGGCTGACACCTCCCCCTCTGATGGTGCCCGCATAGAGCCGTCACTCAAGGTTCATCCTTTAGCATTCTCCTCCCTCCGGCAGCTGCATAAAAAGGTTATGGGAGGGGTGGAGGAGCTGGGCCAGCACAGATAATAATCAGAAACTCCCCCCCATCTCTCCAGCATGGGACGCTTCCAGGAAGGAAAGCCGGATGCCCAATAGCAATACACTTTCTGGGTGGGGTGGTGCCTAGGCACTACTGCTCTGTAGCCTCATAGCTGTATCTCTGCAGTGCCAAATCTAAGGCGGGAGATTTGGTGATGTCACTACTGTGCTGCTCACTGTTCTCCTGGCTGGAGCCTCTGACATGCAGGAGCCCTGCCTCTACCAAGATGGCCGCCTCCACGCAAGGCATGGGGAGTCAGTAATGGAGAAAGATCAGCTGCAGGAAGCCTGTAGGCAAAGTAGTCCTTTGCCCTCTGTTGCCTGACTACTATCCCCGGGAGATTTGGTGTTGGTCAATGTTCTCCTTGCTGGAGGCTCTGACATGAAGAAGCAAAGCCATGCCTCTACCAAGATGGCCGCCTCCACACAAAGACAGTGCAGAACAAGACATGGGGAAACATCAGCTTTTAGGCAATACCAGTAACTAGCCCTTTGTTGCCCGACTATTATCCGCAGGAGATTTGGTGATGTCACTGCTGTGCTGCTCAGTTCTCCTTGCTGGAAGCTCTGACATGAGGAAGCAAAGCCCTGCCTCTACCAAGATGGCCGCCCCTACCAAGATGGCCGCCTCCACACAAAGACCGTGCAGAACAAGGCATGGGGAGTCAGAAATGGGGAGATATCAGCCTGTAGGCAATACCAGTGACTAGTCCCTTGCCCTTTGTTGCCTGACTACTATCCCCGGGAGATTTGGTGTTGTCACTGCTGTGCTGCTCACTGACATGAAGAAGCAAAGCCCCGCCTCCACCAAGATGGCCGCCTCCACACAGAGACAGTGCAGAACAAGTCATGTCATGGGGAAAGAGCATCTGCAGGGAGACCCCACAGACCATACTGGCCAGTTTGCCGTATTTTTTTTTGGGGGGGGGGGGGGGGGTTGCCCCTTTGAACAC
>NW_017307559.1:347245-349693 GCF_000935625.1 Nanorana parkeri
CCCCCCCCCGATAGGTCAGTAATAGAGGTGAAAGGTCACGTCAGTACCTGCGATCAGCTCCTGCACAGCCTGCGTGAGAACGGCGTCCTCTTCCTCCTCCACCACCACCGCCGCCGCCGCCTGCGGGCCGCCATTTTCGGACTGGTCTTTGGTCTTGCTTTGTAGGGACCACCTGTTCTTCTGTATGAGGGGGATCACCAGAGGCTTGGAGACCGGGGCCGGGGTCACGCTGCAAGAAGACAGGAGATCGGTTTAGCTGCGGAGCAATACGAGGCATTGGCTGATGTCAGATAAGATGGCGGCACCCCAGAACCCGCGCCATTCTCACATAAAGCCGGATCCTTAAAGTGCACGTACCGCCATGTTTAGAGGGTGCAGCAGAAAGCGGTGACAACGCTCCCAACAGCAGCACGGCTCTCCTCAGTACTGCTGGAGCCGGAGAACAAGGGGACCCGGGGCGTCACATGACCAGCCGTTTTAAAGGGCCAGCGTCAACCAGCGTGGTCTTCCTGCGCATCAAAATCCCATTGACTTCCACCGAGTGGTCCACGTGGTGGGGCGTTCCTATGGACACAGTGTGGCCTATCGACACGGGGAGCGCATCCCTATCAGAGAGGACACGGGGAGCGCATCCCTATCAGAGAGGACACGGGGAGCGCATCCCCATCAGAGAGGACACGGGGAGCGCATCCCCATCAGAGAGGACACGGGGAGCGCGTCACCATCAGAGAGGACACGGGGAGCGCATCCCTATCAGAGAGGACACGGGGAGCGCATCCCTATCAGAGAGGACACGGGGAGCGCATCCCTATCAGAGAGGACACGGGGAGCGCATCCCTATCAGAGAGGACACGGGGAGCGCATCCCTATCAGAGAGGACACGGGGAGCGCATCCACATTCCTGGGATCTCATTGGTCGGATGACGTCACCCCTGTGGGGAGGCCGAGCTGCTGATTTGCATATCCCCCGATTTTCCACTGCCGGTTACTCGGCAACGAGGGATACATTGTATAACCTTCTTGTTTATGTTACATCTCCACGGCAACGGAAACATTCATCTTCCCCCCACGCCGCTGACAGGAAACGCGTCGGCAGAATTTCCACATACCAGTCACAGGAATTAACCGCCTGAAGCAGCAACGGAAAATAAAAACCGAAGAATCTGATTTTCCAAAACGGAAAAAAGGGAGGAGTCAAGAGTCCACACTGCCCGCGCGGGGGGGGGGAATGAGCGTCCCTATGAGGAGACCCGAGGGCTGCGTTGGGGTCCCGGCCCCATAGTGTCGGCCATGTTGGAACAACCCGGGGGAATAGATAAACAGCGTTGGGATCATCCTGCGTGAGCCTTCATCCAATAACATTGCAGGGTGTCCCGATTCCGGGTGAATTTCTTCTACGCGCCGAGGGGTCCCCAATGTTGTCCTTGAAGGGCCACACCGCGGGTTATTAGTCCAGATACAGATTTATTGTACAATCAAGTGGAAAACTTGTATGAAAGCACTGACGTGTTTCGGGGGAAGGCAAGGACTCACCCGCTTCATCAGGGGGCCCTGAGAGCTGAACTCCTAGGAACTGGAGGAAAGAGCCAACGCATTTCAGGGACCAAAACTCACTGACTTCATCAGGGCCCTTAAAGCTGAACAACAGGGAACTGGTAGAGCCAACGCATTTCGGGGACCAAAACTCACTCCTTTCATCAGGGGCCTGAAAGCTGAACTCCCGGAAACTGAAAGAGCTAAAACGCTTGGGGCCCCGAAATGTGTTAGCTCTTTCATTCAGTTCCTAGTTCAGCTTTCAGGCCACTGATAAAAGGAGTGAGTTTTGGTCCCCCGAAATGCGTTGGCTCTACCAGTTCCCTGGAATTCGGCTTAGAGGCCCTGATGAAGGTGACACGTTTTTGGGCCCCGAAATGCGTCACCTTCATCAGGGCCTTTAAGCTGAACGCCAGTGAACCGGAAGAGCCAACGCATTTCGGGGGCCAAAATGCACCAACTTCACCAGGGGCCTGAAAGCGGAACTCCCAGGAAACTGGATGAAAGATCCAACGCATTTCGGGGGCTCCAAAACGTGTCACCTTCATCAGGGCCTTTAAACAGAACACCAGGGAACTGGATGAAAGAGCTAACACATTTCGGAGGCCAAGGCCCTCCCCTTTATCAGAGCCTTAAAGCTACCCCTAACAAACTACCCCAGCCGTTGGGGGAAAGGGGGTGGGAAGAGCCCCAGTACAAGGGAAGTTTTTTTTCAGTTCGACTTTAAAGCCCTGATGAAGGGGGGAGGTTTCTGGGCCCCCGAAACGCGTTGTACATATCATACGAGTCTTCTATTTTCATAAATGTATATCTGTAAGTAAAAACCCGCGCTGTGGCACTTCAATCTCATCGCAGAGAGAAGCACGGGGACCCGGTGATGACATCACTAGGTCTAAAATAATAAGACCGGGTATG
>NW_017307559.1:349756-350395 GCF_000935625.1 Nanorana parkeri
CGCTGCGGGTGACCGTGGCCCTCAGAAAACCACGCTGCTCTGCTGCATTCTTTGTTCCTACCGGAGAGATTTCCCCCTCACTTCCTGTGTCAAACAGGAAGTAAAGACAAATTTAATGGGCGGGAGCAGAGCTGGAGGTGGCCTTTAACCTTTTTGCCGCTGCCATAGTAACGGGATGTAAACAAACTCTACTACTGCAGTCGGGATTTGTTTATATTGCACCTGTGTAACCCCCGCGTGCCATGGTTCCTTCCTCTGAGCCCTGTATATGGCAGTGACGTACGGGGGTCGAGGACTGAACCACAGCCCACGGCGGGGGGGCAAAACCTGAGGGCTCGTTGTCTGCGTCACACATACACAGTCATCTAAGTCAAGGACGTGTCGATATGAGGAAGGAGAAGCATCCCTGTAATGAAAGCTTCAAGCAGAGCTCAGTCACACAGGGGAGGCCCGTGTGTACAAACAATCATGACGCCACAGACATCCATAATGTCACCTGAGCAGCTCCTTCCCCTCCGCCCCCAGCAGGTACTCCTTCTTCTCCTCCTCCCGGGGTTCCGGGACGCCGAGCGGTCTCAGCTTCGGCTTGGAGCTGCGGGTGAAGCCGAAAGATATGGGAGCCTGTGCCGGGCCGGGCGC
>NW_017307559.1:350564-355697 GCF_000935625.1 Nanorana parkeri
CCTATAGGAAGGGGGGGAAGGGTAGCCGAGCGCGTAGCATGCCGGGAGTTGTAGTTTGTGCGCGCAGCCAGCGAGGCCCATAGAGCGGCTGCAATCATCATATTACTTTTATTTCACTTTCATTTATTTTTTTAATATTAAATTAATTTTGATACATCTATGTAGTCAATGTAATTTTAATTCTACATGGTCTTGCCTCCGCCCCCTCCTGTAATAAAGACCGGTCACTGAAGCTCTCTCTTCTTGTGCAGGGTGACTGGTCTTGCCTCTGCCCCCTCCTGTAACAAAGACCAATCACTGCTCCTCTCTCTCCTTGTGCAGGGTGACTGGTCTTGTCTCCGCCCCCTCCTGTAATAAAGACCGGTCACTGAAGCTCTCTCTTCTTGTGCAGGGTGACTGGTCTTGCCTCTGCCCCCTCCTGTAACAAAGACCAATCACTGCTCCTCTCTCTCCTTGTGCAGGGTGACTGGTCTTGTCTCCGCCCCCTCCTGTAATAAAGACCGGTCACTGAAGCTCTCTCTTCTTGTGCAGGGTGACTGGTCTTGCCTCTGCCCCCTCCTGTAACAAAGACCAATCACTGCTCCTCTCTCTCCTTGTGCAGGGTGACTGGTCTTGTCTCCGCCCCCTCCTGTAATAAAGACCGGTCACTGAAGCTCTCTCTTCTTGTGCAGGGTGACTGGTCTTGCCTCTGCCCCCTCCTGTAACAAAGACCAATCACTGCTCCTCTCTCTCCTTGTGCAGGGTGACTGGTCTTGTCTCCGCCCCCTCCTGTAATAAAGACCGGTCACTGAAGCTCTCTCTTCTTGTGCAGGGTGACTGGTCTTGCCTCTGCCCCCTCCTGTAACAAAGACCAATCACTGCTCCTCTCTCTCCTTGTGCAGGGTGACTGGTCTTGTCTCCGCCCCCTCCTGTAATAAAGACCGGTCACTGAAGCTCTCTCTTCTTGTGCAGGGTGACTGGTCTTGCCTCTGCCCCCTCCTGTAACAAAGACCAATCACTGCTCCTCTCTCTCCTTGTGCAGGGTGACTGGTCTTGTCTCCGCCCCCTCCTGTAATAAAGACCGCGCACTGCTGCTCTCTCTCCTTGTGCAGGGTGACTGGTCTTGTCTCCGCCCCCTCTAGTAATTTCCTGCAGGCGGGGTTTGTGTGTTTTTAGCTTGCTAGGCCCCTCCCACAGCTCTGCACAGGCTATGTGATGATCTTACTGCTACTTTTATGAGGGTTTGCATTCTATGGAGCGGTTCCATTTCCCGTCTGACATGATGGAAATAAGATCACATGACTCCGTTTATGGGGCCGGGCCGGCAGATGGATCCCCGGAGATGGTATAAAACGAAATGTTATCGTGACTTCCCCGAAATACTTTGGGGGAGTCTTCCTGGTTTCTGAGTCACATGTGGAGGAGAGCTGCTCATAAATGGTAAGGACCATATGGAAGAAATCCCTCCAGTGCAGCTATCCTTTCCTCGGTTACACACAGCTGTGCTACAAGTAGGTGGTGATGTATTTATACCTTCCCCGCTCCCTGTGCGCCGAGCTCACGTTACTGGGAGACGTCGCCCTAATTTTAGATACATTCCTGCGCTGCGGGATCATCCGTGGCGGCAGTCGGTGTCCTTCCTCATGGAATTCGAGATGAATGTTATACGAGCTGCCGATATTGTGCATCCGTAGGCTGAGAGGGACTCTAGGAGCACGAGGGGAGGCCACCGAAAAGTTATAGGTGGTGCCTGGTGGGCAGGGTCAGACCCCGGCATCATATGTGCCTTAGATCAGTGGTGGTCAACCTACAAGGTATAGGGGGGCTCAAATGCAGCCCATGAGGTCCCCAAAGGGCTCCATATAAAAGGTCCCCAAAGGGCTCCATATAAAGGTCTCCAAAGGGCTTCATATAATGGTCTCCAAAGGGCTTCATACAATTGTCTCCAAAGGGCCCCATATAAAAGGTCCCCAAAGGGCTCCATATAAAGGTCTCCAAAGGGCTTCATATAATGGTCTCCAAAGGGCCCATATAATGGTCTCCAAAGGGCTTCATACAATTGTCCCCAAAGGGCTCCATATAAAAGGGCTCCATATAAAGGTCTCCAAAAGGCTTCATATAATGGTCTCCAAAGGGCCCATATAATGGTCTCCAAAGGGCTTCATACAATTGTCTCCAAAGGGCCCCATATAATAGCCCCCAAAGGGCCCCATATAATAGCCCCCAAAGGTCTCCATATAATAGATCCCAAAGGTCTCCATATAATAGATCCCAAAGGTCTCCATATAATGGCCCCCAAAGGGCTCCATATAATGGCCCCCAAAGGGCTCCATATAATGGCCCCCAAAGGGCCCCATATAATGGCCCCCAAAGGGCTCCATATGCAGGCGATCACAGACTGAAGGATTACTAGATGAAATGGTCAGAGACTGTTCTACAGGCGTGATTGGAGCCTGAAGTCATGCTGTAGGAGACAGTCAGAGAGCCGAGGGACACGCTGCATGAAACCGCTAGAGAGTAAAATTGGCGGAGAGGGCAGCGCATTGAGGAACCTGGCCTTGGGGAAGCAGAGACAGTAAATCCGGCCCTGCGGATGACCTCTCTGACGGCGGGAAGTAAATCTGAGATTATAATCCGGAGGCGAAAGAACAGAAAAACAGCGACATGAGCAGAATGCAGAGCGCTGAAACATGTTATTATTATAAAAGAGGAAACAAATGTGCAGAATTGCCTGAGAAGGCGTCTGTGGGACCCGGGGAGGAGAGACCATCATACATCGAGTATCCTATTAAAAGGGCCAGTCCACTGATATTGCAGTTTTGGGTGGACGCTCCGGTCCTGGTGCCATTTGGGGCTTACCCAGTGAAGGGAAATGCCCTAAGGGCCTATGTGATAACAATAAAGTTAAGTGGAAAAAAAAAAGTGGAAAAAAAAAAATGTAAACTCCCACATGAAAAAGAATAAAAAAAAAAAACAAAAACACAAAATTTTTAAAAAAGTCCCTACCCATACATACACGCGTCCAAACATGCGTCGGGTGCGCCTACGTGCGAAAACGACGATTGCGCCCGTTACGCCGCACGTGTTACATATCGCCGCGCACGTCGCAGTGAGAGCGATCATTCCCGGCCCATCAATCGCCGATAACACTAAACTGATGAGCGGTAAAAGCTTTTAAAGCGTCGCCTATGGGCCAATTTTGGGTGCGGTCGTTTTCGGCGATCTTCGCAGGGCGCGCGCAATTGTAAAGCTTGACATGTTTGGTGTCTATTTACCCGACGTGACCCCCGACTTTTATATTTTACCCAAAAAATTGGGGTGATAATAAATGTTTTACAATATCATGAAAAAAAAAAACACCTTTTTTCCCCAAAAAAATGTTCAGTAATTTTTCCTTAATATAGTAAAAAATAACCCCCCCCCCCCCCCCACCCAAGTGGTGATTAAATATAAGAGAAGCTCGATGTGTCCCCCAAAAAAGGGTATAAAATTCATGTCAGTACAGCGTCGCATGACGGAATAAATGTCAGCCGAAGTACCGCAGCGCTGAATACTGAAAAAATGGCCGCCACAGGAAGGGGGTGTAACACCGCGGTTAGCAAGGGGTTAAAGAGGACCTGTCATCACTAAAACGCTATTAGAAGAAAAAAAAAGTGAAAAACACCTAAAAAAAAAAAAGTTTCCCCTGCGCACGCACACTTGTTAACGCAACGGCGCGTCGGTGTGTGTGTCTACGTTGCGAAAACGACGATCTGGCCACGCATGTTGGGTATCACCGCGTGCATGAGAGCAATAATTTCCGCAGCCCACGTCCGCCGATCTCCCCACACTGATGACGTGTGGCGAGCTTTCAATGCGCGAAAAAGATACCTTATCGCACTCCTTACCCAAACCCAAAATTGAGGGGGGGGGTGCTCGCAGTGACCGCGGATGGCGCCGCCACTCAGTACAAAGATAGATAGATGTCACCAGCACACCAACAATATCGAAGTCCAAAAAAGGTCGTTTATTGGAAGTTCATGCCACCAACACTGGCGCTTTCGGGGCCACGCAGGGTCCCTTTCATCAGGCTCAGCAATAACATTGCTGAGCCCGATGACTAATGTCATTGCTAATATTTATTATGTATGCCTATCATGTAATTGACTCATGTGAACAAATGGGAAAGGGGGGGAATGAATCTTTTCACGGACCCGGAATGCAGGCATTGGCCTCCTTAAATTGTTAAAGAAAATTAAATTGAAGATCTTCTTTTCTTCGGGATTAAGAAATCAGTGGTGGTGGTGGTTGGGAGCAAGAGGCACGGAGCTGGGTTCGTCTGTCTACAGTTAGCATGCAAAAATATATCTGACTCTAGGTCCATCTATTCATTTTGTACTGAGTGGCGGCGACATCCGCGGTCACTGCGAGCACCCCCTCATCCAATTTGTTTTTTTTTCCGGTAAGGAGTACGATAAGGTATCTTTTTCGTTTGTTCCTGAATATTGTTCTGACTCGCTGGCTGCCTAATTGTTTGAAGTCAGAAGTCCTCATCTGCATACTTGTTTTCAGGCGGTGACTGGAAGTATGGAAGAGGTTCTGTATGATAGACGGCTAGCTTTCTCATAAGGAAAGGTCAGTAATTGCAGCCTCCTGGGTTTCCCTGTTGACAGGTTTCCTTTAAGTCAGTTTTACTAATTTTACATTACAGTTTCACTTAAATATTTTTTTTTCCGATGCCTATCTGCATATCAAACCAAAAATAGAGACAGGGGAGTTGGGGTTCTTATGAGGGAATGTTGAGCATTATGTATATACGGTACATAACATCAGTCCCTAACATAACCCCAACCAGTCCTCTTAGGAGGGAGTCCTCTGCTTCCCCCCCCCCCCCCTCCCCCGAAAGCGCCAGTTTTGGTGACATGACGTTCCAATAAACAACCTTTTTTGGACTTCCACATTGTTGGTGTGCGAGCTTTCGATGCGTCGCCGCTGGAGAAACTTTGATCCACATGTGTTGGATCTGGTGATCTGTCCCGGCGAGCGCTGTGATTGGTGGATGACGCATCCTCCGGGGCATTGCTCTCATCATCCGCCTCTGCAAGCTTGTAAACGCCTGTTATGTGTATGTCTCAGCACGAATGCTGCTTCCCCACCCCGGGGTGGAGGGGGGGG
>NW_017307559.1:356336-381776 GCF_000935625.1 Nanorana parkeri
ATGGAACCCGACCACAAGCCACTTCTTGTCTGACTCTTGTCTCCTGGTAGCCATGGCGACGGGGAGTGGCGACACATAGGGATTCCCTTAATAGCCTGAGCTATGCCGCGCTCCCAGTATGACGCCCACCGCATTCCTTCCGCGACCGCCGACCTTTCCACCATTACCTGCTAAATCTAGCAGCACCGTGTCGCCCCTCCGCACCGCCGCCTCACATTCCCGCTGGATACACTTTCCTCAAGCAAATCCTTTTTTTTTTTTGTAAGAATCTGTTACAAAGTTTCCAACCCAGAGATCCTGCCGGGTAACAGCGCTTCCTGTTGCAGGCTGACAACGCTAAGCCGATGCCTCGCAGTTAGCAGAAGCGTTGTCGCCTTGCGCACTCATTCATTTGTCTGTTGGGTTGTCGGGTCTCTGATAGACTTGATGGCCAACTGAAAGAGTGCACATGGTGGTCTGTCAGCGCAGGTGCTCCCAGCGTACTACAGGTCCGAGCACTCCCAGCTTACTCCAGGTCCGAGCACTCCCAGCTTACTCCAGGTCCGAGCACTCCCAGCTTACTCCAGGTCCGAGCACTCCCAGCTTACTCCAGGTCCGAGCACTCCCAGCTTACTCCAGGTCCGAGCACTCCCAGCTTACTCCAGGTCCGAGCACTCCCAGCTTACTCCAGGCCCGAGCACTCCCAGCTTACTCCAGGCCTGAGCACTCCCAGCTTACTCCAGGCCTGAGCACTCCCAGCTTACTCCAGGTCCGAGCACTCCCAGCTTACTCCACGCTTGAGCACTCCCAGCTTACTCCAGGCCTGAGCACTCCCAGCTCACTCCAGGTCCGAGCACTCCCAGCTTACTCCATGCCTGAGCACTCCCAGCTTACTCCAGGCCTGAGCACTCCCAGCTCACTCCAGGTCCGAGCACTCCCAGCTTACTCCACGCCTGAGCACTCCCAGCTTACTCCAGGCCTGAGCACTCCCAGCTTACTCCAGGTCTGAGCACTCCCAGCTTACTCCAGGCCTGAGCACTCCCAGCTTACTCCAGGTCCGAGCACTCCCAGCTTACTCCAGGCCTGAGCACTCCCAGCTTACTCCAGGCCTGAGCACTCCCAGCTTACTCCAGGTCCGAGCACTCCCAGCTTACTCCAGGTCCGAGCACTCCCAGCTTACTCCAGGTCCGAGCACTCCCAGCTTACTCCAGGTCCGAGCACTCCCAGCTTACTCCAGGTCCGAGCACTCCCAGCTTACTCCAGGTCCGAGCACTCCCAGCTTACTCCAGGTCCGAGCACTCCCAGCTTACTCCAGGTCCGAGCACTCCCAGCTTACTCCAGGTCCGAGCACTCCCAGCTTACTCCAGGTCCGAGCACTCCCAGCTTACTCCAGGCCTGAGCACTCCCAGCTTACTCCAGGCCCGAGCACTCCCAGCTTACTCCAGGTCCGAGCACTCCCAGCTTACTCCACGCCTGAGCACTCCCAGCTCACTCCACGCTTGAGCACTTGAGCACTCCCAGCTTACACCCGGTCTGAGCACTCCCAGCTTACTCCAGGTCTGAGCACTCCCAGCTCACTCCAGGTCCGAGCACTCCCAGCTTACTCCACGCCTGAGCACTCCCAGCTCACTCCACGCTTGAGCACTTGAGCACTCCCAGCTTACACCCGGTCTGAGCACTCCCAGCTTACTCCAGGTCTGAGCACTCCCAGCTTACTCCAGGTCTGAGCACTCCCAGCTTACTCCAGGTCTGAGCACTCCCAGCTTACTCCAGGTCTGAGCACTCCCAGCTTACTCCAGGTCTGAGCACTCCCAGCTTACTCCAGGTCTGAGCACTCCCAGCTTACTCCAGGTCTGAGCACTCCCAGCTTACTCCAGGTCTGAGCACTCCCAGCTTACTCCAGGTCTGAGCACTCCCAGCTTACTCCAGGTCTGAGCACTCCCAGCTTACTCCAGGTCTGAGCACTCCCAGCTTACTCCAGGTCTGAGCACTCCCAGCTTACTCCAGGTCTGAGCACTCCCAGCTTACTCCAGGTCTGAGCACTCCCAGCTTACTCCAGGTCTGAGCACTCCCAGCTTACTCCAGGTCTGAGCACTCCCAGCTTACTCCAGGTCTGAGCACTCCCAGCTTACTCCAGGTCTGAGCACTCCCAGCTTACTCCAGGTCTGAGCACTCCCAGCTTACTCCAGGTCTGAGCACTCCCAGCTTACTCCAGGTCTGAGCACTCCCAGCTTACTCCAGGTCTGAGCACTCCCAGCTTACTCCAGGTCTGAGCACTCCCAGCTTACTCCAGGTCTGAGCACTCCCAGCTTACTCCAGGTCTGAGCACTCCCAGCTTACTCCAGGTCTGAGCACTCCCAGCTTACTCCAGGTCTGAGCACTCCCAGCTTACTCCAGGTCTGAGCACTCCCAGCTTACTCCAGGTCTGAGCACTCCCAGCTTACTCCAGGTCTGAGCACTCCCAGCTTACTCCAGGTCTGAGCACTCCCAGCTTACTCCAGGTCTGAGCACTCCCAGCTTACTCCAGGTCTGAGCACTCCCAGCTTACTCCAGGTCTGAGCACTCCCAGCTTACTCCAGGTCTGAGCACTCCCAGCTTACTCCAGGTCTGAGCACTCCCAGCTTACTCCAGGTCTGAGCACTCCCAGCTTACTCCAGGTCTGAGCACTCCCAGCTTACTCCAGGTCTGAGCACTCCCAGCTTACTCCAGGTCTGAGCACTCCCAGCTTACTCCAGGTCTGAGCACTCCCAGCTTACTCCAGGTCTGAGCACTCCCAGCTTACTCCAGGTCTGAGCACTCCCAGCTTACTCCAGGTCTGAGCACTCCCAGCTTACTCCAGGTCTGAGCACTCCCAGCTTACTCCAGGTCTGAGCACTCCCAGCTTACTCCAGGTCTGAGCACTCCCAGCTTACTCCAGGTCTGAGCACTCCCAGCTTACTCCAGGTCTGAGCACTCCCAGCTTACTCCAGGTCTGAGCACTCCCAGCTTACTCCAGGTCTGAGCACTCCCAGCTTACTCCAGGTCTGAGCACTCCCAGCTTACTCCAGGTCTGAGCACTCCCAGCTTACTCCAGGTCTGAGCACTCCCAGCTTACTCCAGGTCTGAGCACTCCCAGCTTACTCCAGGTCTGAGCACTCCCAGCTTACTCCAGGTCTGAGCACTCCCAGCTTACTCCACGCCTGAGCACTCCCAGCTCACTCCACGCTTGAGCACTTGAGCACTCCCAGCTTACTCCAGGCCTGAGCACTCCCAGCTCACTCCAGGTCCGAGCACTCCCAGCTTACTCCAGGTCCAAGCACTCCCAGCTTACTCCACGCCTGAGCACTTCCAGCGTACTCCACGCCTGAGTACTTCCAGCGTACTCCAGGTCTGACTAGTTCCAGGTTCTGTGCGGAGGCGGCAGGTGCCGGGTTAGCTTTGTACGAGGGACTCTGTCCTCAGTGTTCGTACTATATATATACAATCTTGCTTAGTAAACACTTACTGGTGGGGGGAGGAGGAGGACAGGCAGACGGCTTCAGGTGCCAGCTGACAATGCAGGTGCTCACAGGTTCTCTCCCTAGCAATTGTGCTTGGCCGCCATTGTCGTCACTGGCTGCCAGGAGCTGAACGGGGCACCAGCCAGAGCATCCCTGTTTGCCCGACTCTTAACAAACTGAGATACCCTCGGGCAGGAAAGGGGGGCAGCAGGCACACGTCCGTGCTGCTCTGTCTGCCTCGTCCCCCTCTCACGTGACCCAAAGAGATGCCGCCTGAGGCAACAGCTTCAGGCTGCCTCATTACAGGGCCGGCCCTGTGCATCGGGTCGCCATGCAACTAGCGTGCGGTGCATTGTGCTGGGCAATAGTGTGCGCTACACTGATGGACACTTTTTGCGCCTTTTATTGCAACACATGGGCCCTTCACATTGTTCTCAGGGCATGACCGGAAAAAGAGGATTAAACCGCGTGCCCCCACATCATTGTTGGGGTTCCTCTTGCAGCCATTGGCTCCTTTTAATTGAATGGATGAGACTGTCAGATGTCTGTGCCCCCCTGCCGTGTGACATGGTCCCATCCGCCCACCTCTGTCACTGTAGGACTCAGCAGGGGTGTAAGGGTTGGGGGACTGAACCACAGCGTGCAGTGGGGGGCCAACGGCATCAGATAACCCTGAAGACACTGAGTGAGGCTGAAGGGCCGGAGGGGAGGAAGGTGACGGGACCCCCGGAAAGGTGAGTGTACAATCTCTTCACCAGAGGATAATGGGGTCACTTTTAGGACAACACCCAACTTTTACAATGACCACCAATCACCGCAGCACAGAGACGCACTTTCCATATTGCACTTCGTACAGTACACATTGCACCTTGTATAGTACACATTGTATATTGCACTTTGTATAGTACACATTGCATATTGCACCTTGTATAGTACACATTGCATATTGCACCTTGTATAGTACACATCGCATATTGCACGTTGTATAGTACACATTGCATATTGCACTTTGTATAGTACACATTGCACTTTGTATAGTACACATTGCATATTGAACCTTGTATAGCACACATTGCATATTGAACCTTGTATAGTACACATTACACATTGTATACAGTACACATTGCACTTTGTATAGTACACATTGTATACAGAACACCGACCTTACACAATGCCAGGGCCTGTTGTATGAAGCCCCTGCCCCCAGTGATCTAGAGGTGAAGGTAGGACCCTGTGTGATATGAGGTAGGAGGCTCTCTGTGTGTGATATGAGGCTCTCTGTGCCTCCTTGTCATACCAGGCACTCTGATCAGGAGGCGTTGTCACCCTCCTCTGTCCATACACGGCGTTGGAGCGGCTGGGCGTTCCCCCCCGTGTTCACACCCCGCCCACAGCCTCTCCGGACACGCCCACGGCCAGCTCCCACACACGGCTCCATCAGCAGCAGCAGCCGCCGAGCCCGCCCGTGCCAGCATGTCGGACCCGGGAACAGCGCAGAGCGCCAGCTGCATGGACCAGGTCAAAGCCTACGTGCGGACCAGGAAGGGGATAGTCCTGGCGACGGAGATAGTAAGCCTGGCAGTGCCCTGGGCACACTCTAACTTCTTCCATCTCCGTTTCTCTCCTATCACTGCGTAGCACTCTGCTGATGGGTTTCCATTATTCTGGCCGTCTTGTGGGCTGGTGAGGGCAGTTCGGGTGAAGCTTTGCTTGCATTTCGCTGAAGTCAAAGCAACAGGTTCTCTTTAGGGCAAGAGCCCTGCACTGGGCATTCTGGGTGGCAACACTCCTAGAAATACCCGGGTCTGGTGGAATGTGTCACCCATTGCATGCCGCCTGCGATGGGCCTCCATGCCGCCTGCGATGGGCCTCCATGCCGCCTGCGATGGGCCTCCATGCCGCCTGCGATGGGCCTCCATGCCGCCTGCGATGGGCCTCCATGCCGCCTGCGATGGGCCTCCATGCCGCCTGCGATGGGCCTCCATGCCGCCTGCGATGGGCCTCCATGCCGCCTGCGATGGGCCTCCATGCCGCCTGCGATGGGCCTCCATGCCGCCTGCGATGGGCCTCCATGCCGCCTGCGATGGGCCTCCATGCCGCCTGCGATGGGCCTCCATGCCGCCTGCGATGGGCCTCCATGCCGCCTGCGATGGGCCTCCATGCCGCCTGCGATGGGCCTCCATGCCGCCTGCGATGGGCCTCCATGCCGCCTGCGATGGGCCTCCATGCCGCCTGCGATGGGCCTCCATGCCGCCTGCGATGGGCCTCCATGCCGCCTGCGATGGGCCTCCATGCCGCCTGCGATGGGCCTCCATGCCGCCTGCGATGGGCCTCCATGCCGCCTGCGATGGGCCTCCATGCCGCCTGCGATGGGCCTCCATGCCGCCTGCGATGGGCCTCCATGCCGCCTGCGATGGGCCTCCATGCCGCCTGCGATGGGCCTCCATGCCGCCTGTGAGGCTCCCCCACGCCGCGTGTGATGCCCCCCCCCCACGCCGTGTGTGATGCGCCTCCATGCCGCCTGTGATGCGCCTACATGCCGCGTGTTAATGCGCCTCCATGCGGTGGGTGATGCGCCTCCATGCCGCCTGTGATGCCCCTCCATGCCGCCTGTGATGTGCCTCCATGCCGCGTGCGCCTCCATATGCCCGGTGATGCGTCTCCATGCATGCCTGTGATGCGCTTCCATGCCGCCTGTGATGCCCAAGCAGCAGCAGCGACCCGCGGCTGTCAGGATCCAATAGCCGGCAGGCGGGGAATCCTCCATCCATGCGGTTAGCATCAATCTAGCGCTTTTCTCAGATCTGTGTGCGTGGCCAATAGTTACTTAACTGCAGCAGACAAAAATGCATCCTCCTCCCCAGCCAGAGCCGTGTGAATCTCAGGACTGCATGGACAAATCTTGCGGCTGCCTGAATGCAATAGCCACCAGTGGAGATTCCTCTATCCACGCCTTTTGCATTAGGAAATGACTATGACCACTCGCAGCGGGTCTGGAGTGTAAACAGGACAGGATGGAGTTGTCTTCTCCCTCCGTAGAAGCGATGCGATTGGATGATAAAGGGAGTCAGAAATCTGGAGTAGTTCTGACGGCGCCGGCAACTCTCCTCTACACTCTTTTTCCTCCTCCTACTACTACCCCCTTCCTCCTCGCCGCCCTTTTATGACCAGTAGTTGGCTATTGCATCAGGGGGGAGGGAGGCGGCCCAGCTTTGAATGAATACAGATAAGTGGAGGTGATGGGAGTAGCACCATTGCGTGTACACAGACGGGAGGAGGGGGGGATTCTGGGACGGGTGGAAGTGTTGATAAGTGGCCGGGGCGTGGTGCAGCACATGATGGATTCCACCTCCCGGGTCGGATGTTTACGGGCCGGGCGCTCACAGCCGGATGGGTACTGGGGGGGGCTCTCCTTTTTTGGAAATGCCGGGTGCTTGTCCGTCTCAAAGTCTGCAGGCCGGGCATCCTGACTTCACTTGCTGCGTGCTTGTGTTGGAGGGCAGGTGACTCGGAAGGAGGTCAGGATTGGCAGCCTGCCTCGTTTTTCCACCTTACTAGGCGGGGCCATGACGCCCTGCGCTCACAGGAAGTGACTCGTTCGCCTGGGTTCAGTGACATTTGTCGGAGACTGAGGACATCTAATGGTGAAAAGGAGTCACTGCAACGGGGACACTACGCCACATGCCCCTCTCAGTGGTGATCAGTGGGATGCATGTTCCTCTCAGTGGTGATCAGTGGGAAGAATGTCCCTCTCAGTGGGATGCATGTTCCTCTCAGTGGAGGTCAGTGGGAAGAATGTTCCTCTCAGTGGTGATCAGTGGGATGAATGTTCCTCTCAGTGGTGATCAGTGGGATGAATGTTCCTCTCAGTGGAGGTCAGTGGGATGCATGTTCCTCTCAGTGGAGGTCAGTGGGATGAATGTTCCTCTCTCAGTGGTGATCAGTGGGATGAATGTTCCTCTCAGTTGTGATCAGTGGGATGAATGTTCCTCTCAGTGGGAAGAATGTTCCTCTCAGTGGTGATCAGTGGGATGAATGTTCCTCTCAGTGGTGATCAGTGGGAAGAATGTTCCTCAGTGGAGGTCAGTGGGATGCATGTTCCTCTCAGTGGTGATCAGTGGGATGAATGTTCCTCTCTCAGTGGTGATCAGTGGGATGAATGTTCCTCTCTCAGTGGTGATCAGTGGGATGAATGTTCCTCTCTCAGTGGTGATCAGTGGGAAGAATGTTCCTCTCAGTGGAGGGCAGTGGGATGAATGTTCCTCTCAGTGGGATGAATGTTCCTCTCTCAGTGGTGATCAGTGGGATGAATGTTCCTCTCTCAGTGGTGATCAGTGGGAAGAATGTTCCTCTCAGTGGAGGGCAGTGGGATGAATGTTCCTCTCAGTGGGATGAATGTTCCTCTCTCAGTGGTGGTCAGTGGGAAGAATGTTCCTCTCAGTGGTGATCAGTGGGATGAATGTTCCTCTCAGCGGTGATCAGTGGGATGCATGTTCCTCTCAGTGGTGGGCAGTGGGATGAATGTTCCTCTCAGTGGTGATCAGTGGGAAGAATGTTCCTCTCAGTGGTGATCATTGGGAAGAATGTTCCTTGTCTTGTCTCCTCCCCCTCCTGTAATAAAGACCGCCCACCACTGCTTTTAGAGGCTAAGCCCAGCGCAGTGATGACGTCACTGCCACTTTTACAGAGTAATGACTAGGTCTGCAATAGGCTTTTGGTGGCCAGGAAGTGGATTCCTATGCTTGGTGTCTGTTGAGGAATCTGGCCATGCACCAGAAAATATGTGGTCAGCGGGGGAGGGGGAGAACGGGCATTGCGTTGAGGCGGCCCGTTCAGAACCAATGCCGTCTCTCTTCTGATCACTATACACATTACAATCACATTGTCACGTTGGCTCCCCATGTATATAAAGGGCGACCAGAGCCGTGTTTATGGCTGCAGATGTTCGGCGGCGGCGTACGGAGATCCAGGCCAGACGGCGCGCTGTATACACACGGCTGAGGAAGGAATGACTAATACATGGCAATGCCTTCCTGACACACCCCGGCCTCGTGTGCACCGCACAGAAGAACTGAGACGGCTCTCATTTTTCCAGCGGTTGGACACCTGACGTTGGCAGCGCTCTCTCCCCGGCACCCGCCACCGTAACGTGGACTGCTAGTGTTGTGATGTCACACCACGTAGAACTACAAGTCCGTCTGCTGCAGTGGCTGATGGGACATGTGGTGTCTCCATTCACAGATCCTGACTAAGCCGCACCAACAGTACAGCAGTCGGCGGAAGGAGGACCCCGTGATTCAGAACCCCACAATTCTGTACCTCAGAACCCCACAATTCATTACCTCAGAACCACACAATTAATTACCTCAGAACCCCACAATTCATTACCTCAGAACCCCACAATTCATTACCTCAGAACCCCACAATTCATTACCTCAGAACCCCACAATTCTGTACCTCAGAACCCCACAATTCAGTGCCTCAGAACCCCACAATTCATTACCTCAGAACCCCACAATTCTGTACCTCAGAACCCCACAATTCAGTGCCCCAGAACCCCACAATTCATTACCTCAGGGCCCCACACTTCATTACCTCAGGGCACCTCTGAAATCCCATCATGCATCTGCCTCTGAGAGTCGTGGCTGTCAGTCTTGCAATGCCTCATGGGACTTGTAGTTCCACAACAGCTGGAGGGCCGGAGTTTGGCTAAAAATTAGTCTTTATAGAGAGACCGGTCACCAGACTCCTCGACTATCTTTCCGGAAGATTTGATGTGAATTTTACATTTCTATTGACGTTTCTTCCCTGTGAAAGCCTCTCTTGTGTTTGACATCCCTAAGCCCCGGGTGCCGCCATCTTGAATGTGATGTCAGCAGATAAGTGACCCTGTATAGCACGGGGTGGGCAAACTCCGGCCCTCCAGCTGTCGTGGAACTACAACTCCCAGGAGGCATTGCAAGACTTGTGACTCAATGACTGCCACAGGCATGCTGGGACTTGTAGTGAAAGCACGGCTGGAGGGCCGGGAATTGCCCTCCCCTGATCTGTAGCATTGCCTTTGACTTCTTTCCTGGCAGCTAGATAATATGTTATGCAGGGAGGGGTGGAGGAGCTGGGCCAGCACAGGCAATCATAGAAGAGGAGGGAGCTAAGACGTGCGAGGGGGAGGGGCTTGTGCTGGGGGAACTGATTATTTCTTAATTCTTTTACGCGTTTCGCAAAACTAGGTCTGCGCCTTCAGAAGGCACACATGGGACGATTTCTAGGAGGGATATTACAGTCCTTCCAAATGGCTCCTAATATAAACTGTAACCTGATTGGTTGTTGTGTGTGGCTGCCATTGTACCCCAGCATTCCCCGTTTCTACTCTTCCTTGGGGGTCTACAGAACACCCCCCCTCCCCCCCACACACACACAAGGAAAAGGAGGTGTTCTGTAGTTTGGGCAGGACTTGTAACAATGTTTGAGAGTGTTGTAGTCCCTAACAAGCTTCCTGTCCTAGGGGTGACAACGCTGGTCTTCCATAGATACAGTGCGGTAGTGAGCGTTGTCACCCTAGGACAGGAAGTGTGTTAATTGGCAGGAAGTTAAAAGTGAAGGGAAAACGAATGCGGCCGCCGCACCTAAGAAGCTGCAATATATGACGTCCTTCGGTGCAGGATGAGATTTGTCTGTCGTTGTTGCAGAACGTAACCCCCGTTTTTCTTGTCCTTCCTCCAGGTTTTCTGCATCATCGTCCTGATCTGCTACGCGGCCTCGCGCCACCCCGGATACCTCGGCGTCGCCATCACCGAACTCGTATTCAGCACCGTCTTCTTCTTCCTGTTCGCCCTTCGCTACGACCAGCAGTTCGCCTTCATCCACTGGGGCTGGACGGTGAGTGACGACCACATGCGCGTGACGCGTTTCCTGTATTGTGTCCCGGAGACCGGAAGTGACTTTATTCAACGAAACACCCCCCCCGATATCATTAAAGGAGAACTCCGAGCACACAAACCTCAGAGTCTCTCAACCTTCCCTCAGTGACGGCACCTGGCTAAATCTTGGGGTACCCCAGAATGTGAATGACGTGCGGTTCCCCCAAATCTGTACCAGACCCTTATCCGCATGCAAAAACACAAATGGGAAATGGCATGGCGTTCCCTCTTTACATCAGAGTGCTTCCCTTTCACATCAGGAGCCCCCTTCCCCTCAGATTGAGTTCAATTGGGTGGCCGGGAGGGACTGCCTTTGGGTAGCCGGCAGTGCAAGATAACAGTGTAATGTCACACAGTAATGCCGCCTCCTCTTTCCTGCCCTGACACTACACGTGCTCCCCCCATATGTGACATACCAAGACCTACCCCTTCCGTGTTCATCGGTTCCAAGAGCACACACGCTAACTCTCTCTGTCATCAGGTATACAAGATCTGGCCGGGGGATGTCCTGCGCAGGCTCGTCCTGTACCTCAGTGCACCTCATACTACTCATTCACATCAGTCCCTGTGCTCAGGAAGCTTACAGACTCAGGTCCCCCATCTCGTATGTACACATACCGGGGTCCGTTTCAATAGGGGGGCGCGCACCCATGCAAACTCCATGCAGATTGTGTCCTGGCCGAACCTGGATCCAAGCCAGGGACCTCAGTGCTGCAAGGCTAACCACTGAGCCACTGCGCTTGATGTAAGCGTGTAAGATGTGTTGTGGTATTTCCCCCTATTTGGCATTTGCTAGAAGTTCCTAAAACTGAACGTGTCCACCACCAAGGTTAAGCAGGGCGTGCAAACCTCGGGCGCCGTGCCACGGTCATGTGGTCTGTGTGTACAGGGGGAACCGGCGCTTCAGGTTCTGACTTTGAGTGGCACTTCCTGTGTGTCAGCGAACGGCGGTCTACCTCGTGTGGTTTGGCAGACGCTTGCAACCTTCTGTCCTCGCACTGACAGGGGAAGGGACGCGTGCAGCGCCGGGTCCGAGGGTTCGCATCCGGATCGAGCCAACCATGCAAATCGTCTATTGTTACATAAATCCCTTGGGGGCGGCGTCGCCACGACTACGACCAGGAAACATGGATTCCATTTTGAAACCCTTTCAGAGAGAGCCAGTTACTTCTATTATACTTTTTTTTTGTATTATTCATCTCCAAAATCATCCTGACCACATGTAAAAAAAAAAAGGCAATGCATGGGCACCCCCCAGGTTTTAACCCCTTAGTGACCAGTGACGTCCATAGTGCATCCCCGGCAACGGGCCCGTTTGACCAGACGCCATGTTTACATTTGTAGAGTCGGCTGTCGGCTTTACAATAGAAGAGATTGGCTCCGCTGTCGCCAGATCGCTTCTACGGGCCGGTGAACTGCTCCCGCCGCGTTTCCCGGGCTCAGCTGTTCCTCCTACATGCCCGGGACCGGCATCTCGGGTGTCGGGAGAGCGGCGAACGTCCGTTCACCGATCTCCTCCTCGACTATGGAACCTGGAGCGACGCGTATTGCATCACTTCCGGTCCCCGAGCTGTCTGTGCCGGGCTCCTGAAGTCTGCGATCTGCACTTCAATAGCTTGTTTAGAGTGTAAAGGTGACACTAGGAGTCTTTTGGACCCCCCCACCTTAAGGCCCCGTTCACATATAGCGAATTGTCGCGTGATTTCCGCCGCGATATCGCGAGAAGTCGCCGGCCAATGTTATTCAATGGAGCTGTCTTAACTCCATGTCGCTCGTCGCGGTCGCAAGTCGCTTCTACCGGACCCTTTTTTCGGCGGATTTTGCGCGATTTTACTTTTTTTCTATGGAGCCCGACGGGGAAGGTCGCGCTACCGTCGCTGGAACGTCGCCCCGAAAGTCGCGCTATCCCGGCCGTGCGGATCCGCTGCAAAAGGTATGTCGCTATATGTGAACGGGGCCTAAAGAGTACCTGTCACTGCCAGTATGCTATCACATGGGGGGCTTGTAAGCCCCCTATGTGATGGCAAATAAAGTAAAAAAAAAAAGTTTTTAAAATTAACATTAAATAAAAAAAATTTACAATAATAAAAACATTTTTTTTAAAGTCCCCCGCGAGCCTTCACGAAAACACGCGTCGTGTGCGCCTGCGTAACCCCTATGTGAGAGGAATTGAAGTAAAGTAACAAAACAGTTTTTTTAATTAATATTTTAAAAAAAAATGTAAAAAAAAAAATTCTAAAGTCCCCCGCGAGCACGTGCGTCCTTCACATAAACACGCGTCGGGTGCGCCTACGTATGAAAACGACGAAGCGCTGCACAATATATTTTATAAAACAAATGGGTATTGTGTTTTGGGGCATTTTTCACAAAATTTTGGGGTTTGATAAAAAGTTGCGCTTATATCGTGCAGCATAAAAATTTGCAACTGCCGCCATTCTATTCTACGGGGTCTCGGCTTTCAGAAAATATATCATGTTTGGGGGGTTTGAAGTGATTTTCAGGCCTAAAAACATTGTGTTGTTTTCTTTCCGTGCCCTTGTCGGCGCCTGTTTTGTTTGGTCGCCGCGGGCGAGATAAAGATAATTTCACTCGATTCGCTTTGACACGTCGCCCAGCGGGGCGGCTCGCTGACTAAGAATATATAAATTATTTAACGCGCCGCCATGCGGCTGACAGCGCAAGCTCCTGGAAACCGTCGCCGTGGCAACTGGCAGGAACGTTGTCAACTGGGAAAGTCTGCAAACCCGAACAGATATGAGCGGCAGAGAATGGCGGCGTTAAGATTTAACCCCTTGCTGATGGCGGTGTGTCCCGTCGCCCCTCCCCTTCCTGTGGCGGCCATTTTTCAGTATTCAGCGCTGCGGTACTTTGACATTTATTCCGTCATGCGACGCTGTACTGACATGAATTTTATACCATTTTTGGGGGACAGATAGAGCTTTCCTTTGGTGGTATTTAATCACCGCAGGGGGGGTTATTTTTTACTTAAAGGAGAACTATGAGGGCGGGGGGTGCTTTTCACTCACCTCATAGTTCTAGCCGACCTGTGACAATGAGACTGTCACAGGTCTTCTCAGTAGATCGGGAGGTGAGCGAACACATACCGGCGTTCGCTCACCTCTCGATCCTGTCACTGCTCTCTGCCATGACGGGAGGGGCTGGATTCCGATCCTCCAGCGCTGACTGGCGGAACGGACGGGGGAGGGGGCGGGTACAGCTGGCTCGGCCTCTAGGTAGGCAGAGCCAGCTGTCACGCAGCTGGGCGGATCTCGACATCGATGTCGCGATCCGCTCCGGCTGCCGCAGTCTCAGTATACCGCGAGCTGTAGCTCCCTATATACTGAGCTTAGGGTGACGGGAGGACGCTAGTTTGTGTCCTCCTGTGACCCTAAGGAGAACTATGGGGAAAAGCCCTGACCTCATAGTTCTCCTTTAACCACCTACCGTCCGCCGACTACAGAAACGGCCGGACGGGAGTCTTCTGGATGCGGGTGGGCGTCGTTAGACTTCCTTCGCGCCCGGGAACCACCAGAATTTTAAACAGCCAGCGATGGCCGTTTACATACAAGCGGTCCGGCGTCTGTACAGAGGCCCGATCGATTGAATGATGCACCTCTCTGTGCCCCCCCAGCTCTCCTCGTGGTCGCGATCCCGGGCGTCCGATCCGGCTCCGTGCACTGAGAACGGAGGGAGATCAGTACACAATCTCTCTCCGCTCTCCTCCCCGGTCTCTGAATGCAGGAAGTGATGTATATCACATCACTTCCTGCATTCCTCTGTCACTCTCCGGCTACAGAAGCTGGTGAAGCAGATCTCGGCTTCTTCAGCTTCTCTGGGGGTTCCTAGGTGACATTAGCAGTCTTAGAGACCCCTGTTGTCTCCATAAAGGGGACCTGTCACTGTAATTTGAGATCACATAGGGGGATTCTTAGCTCTCTATGTGATAACAATAAAGTTGTGTAAAAAAAAAAAAGTTTCATAACATAATGTAAGAAAAAACGTCTTCAGTAATTTTTCCTTAACCCCTTCATGACCGAGGCCTTTTTTTTTTGGCCCCCATGTTATAATCCACATTTTAGGCCTGAAAATTACTTAAACCCCCCCAAACATGATATATTTTCTGAAAGCCGAGACCCTGTAGAATAGAATGGCGGCAGTTACAAATTTTTATGTTGCACCCATTTGTTTAATAAAATATAAAAGACGAGGTTACAACGAGTACATAGATACCCGACATGCCCGGGTGAAAAATTGCGTGCGTCCGTGAAACGGCGACAAAATTCAGTACCCCAAAGTCCATAGACGACGCTTTAAAAGCCCCCCGCACAGGTCATCAATTTAAAGATACCCAAAAATACGGGCCACAGAATTATTGCTCTCACTCCGGTGTAACGCGTTTGTCGTTTTCATACATAGGCGCACCCGACGCGCGGGCTCGCGGGGGACTTTAAATGTTTACATTTTTTTTACATTTATTTTATTTAATATTAATTTTAAAAACCTATTTTTTTTAACTTTAATTGCTATTACATAGGGGGGCTTACAAGCCCCCCATGTGTTAGCAGATGGTAGTGACAGATCCTCCTTAAGGTCATGCTGGGGGTCCAAAAGACCCCCCAGTGTCACCTTTACACTCTAAGCTATTGGGGTGCAGATCGCTCTTCAATAGCTTATAGCTGGGCTTCAGGAGCCGACCAATGACAACTCAGGGACTGGAAGTGATGCAATCTGCGTCGCTCCCCGGTCCCATAGAACAGGGAGGAGATCAGTAAACGGAGGTTCGTCCATCTCCTCCCCAGCTCCCCACCGACGCCAGAGAAGCCGGGCCCGTAGGAGGGGCAAAGGAGCCCGGGAAACACGGCGGGGGTGTCAGGCAGGGGGGGAGCACCCGTTCACCGGCCCGTAGAAGCGATCTGGCGACAGCTGAGTCACCAAAATCGCTCCTAATGTAAAGCCGACGGATCGGCTTTACAAGTTTAAACAGAGTCCCGGCGGCAGAAGCCCCGATGCCATACACTGGACGTCGCTGGTCATGAAGGGGTTAAGGGCAGAGCAGGTTCACTTTAAGCGGTCATCTGTATTTGTTGTATTTTTGGAATCACAATTTTTTTCTTCTTTCTCTTTGTCCGTTTTTAGGATTTCCTACGCGCAGCTTTAGGCGCCGCCCTCTTCATCATCCTCTGCATTATATGTCTCATCCGCGGTGGTGACGGGGCTGGTATAGCCGGATCGGTGAGTAGCAAGCTTGCTGATTTTTGGACATGCAGATATTATCTTAGATTAAACCCCCCCCCGCCACTTCCCCATGAACTTGTTGTAGCACTGAACCTAAAAATGAAAATGCTTAAAGGAGAACTATGGGGTTAAGTCTTTTCCCCATAGTTCTCCTTAGCGTAACGGGAGGACACAAACTAGCGTCCTCCCGTCACCCTAGGCTCAGTATATAGCGGGCTACAGCTCGCGGTATACTGAGACGCCGCAGCTCACGCCCAGCTGCGTGAGTGACAGCTGGCTCTGCCTATCTAGAGGCAGAGCCAGCTGTACCCGCCCCCTCCCCCGTCCGTTCCGCCAGTCAGTGCTGGAGGATCGGAGCAGGGATCATAGTTCTCCTTAAAGTATAAGTAACCCCAGTCGCTAAAATCTCATCAGCGTGACCGCGCCATTTCCGTGACCGTGCCAATGGCATTTCAAAAAATCATTCAAACATTTTTAAATGCGTAGCTTTCATGAAACATACCTATTGATCCCGCCATGAAGATTACTTCCTGTTTATAGGGTGACAACACTCCCAGTTATGCTCCCGCATTATCACTAGGGATCCACCTATACTAGCATCAGTGCCGATACCGAGTATTTGGGGCGAATACTCGTACTCGCCCAAATGCTCCGATGCCCAGCCAGATACTTCCTGTATTAGGAAGCCGGGCAACGCGTTACTTGTGACGAGGGAGCATGGAGCCGGCTTCCCGGCCAATCGGGAAGCCAGGCAGCGTGTAATAACGCAGCGTCCGGCTTTCTGATTGGCGAGGGAGCATGGAGCCGGCTTCCTGGCCAATGAGGAAGCCAGGAGCCGCGTCATTACAAGGCGCCCGGCTTCCATGATTGCTTTCTCGTCGCATAGTGACGAGCAGCATGGGGACGGCTTCCTTGCTAATCAGGAAGCCGGGTGGTGAGTCATTACACGCCGCCTGGCTTCCTGAACGGGACTAGCGGTATCGGTATTTGGTATCTGCGAGTACTGGGAAAACTACTCGCCACCGAAATAGCGGTATCAGTGCATCCCTAATTATCACCCATGGCATTTGTACGATGCACTGAACTCCTAGTGGCCATTATATGACCGCTCCCTCTACAGCCCCAACACCTCTGCCGTGACTGGCGGCGCTTCCAAAGAGATCCTGGTCATGCCATTCAGAAGACGCATCCGCCCGCATCTGTGGTGCAGATGTACAGAGAAGTGGCGGCAGGGGATGTAGACGGACATGCACGGCACGCGGTAATCAGTGCTGCAAAGCGTACATTATTCTATGTCTTTCTAAGCCCTCGTTCACACCTGAACGTTTTGTAGCGCGTTCTACGCTCGACGAACGCTCTACAAAACGCTCAAAAATATAAATCCCATTGTATTCAATGGTCTCGTTCCCCCCTTGGCGTATTTCCGCCCGTCCCTAACGCGCTACAAAACGGCCCGCGCCTGAAAAGGTACAGGTGCTACTTTGGGCCGTTTTGTTGCGCGTTTCCATTGGGATACAGCCAAGTAGCCTTCGGAAACGCGCGACGGTCGCGCAACTTTTTACCGCGAATCGCGGTAAAAAAACCGCGCGAAGGTCGCGCGACAAACGCGCATATGCAATAAGCCTAGGTGTGAACGAGACCTTAGGGATGCACCGGTACCGTTTTTTCGGTATCGAGTACGAGGACCAATATTCGGCGATACCGAGTACTGGTGCCTTGTGCCCCGATTTATTAGGAAGTCGGCCGGCGGATCATGACCCGTCACCGGGCTTCCTGATTGCCTGTGAAGATTACTGACCAATCAGGAAGCCGGGGCAGAGAGGCATGAGGTGCCGTCCGGTTTTCTGGTCAGGAAGCCAGGCTGCTTAGCAACACCTGAATCCGGCTTCTTAGCCATTCAGGAAGCCGGGCGGCGCGTCATAACCTGCTTCCTGGTTGGCTAGGAAGGTGGCTTCACTTGATCCTAAGCAGACCTGGCTTCCTGGCCAATCAGGGAGGCGGGTCATTACGTGCTGCCCGGCTTCCTGATTGGTTAGGATGTCTGGTTGCTTAGCAACACATGAAGCAGGCTTCCTAGCTAATCGGGAGGCGGGTCATAACCCACCGCCCGGCGTCCTGATTGGAAAGGAAGACGGCTCCATGCTCCCTCCGCACTGACGGTCAGCGGGAGATCTCATGCCAAGCATGCACAGCATGGACAGGAGCCGGCCAGGACCATGTCGGAGGCTGCTGTACCAGGGATGAAGGTAAGTACTCTGCACCGGGCTGCCTGCGTTTAGGGGGTGGGGGCCATTAATTAAAGGACAACGTCACTATAGAGCCGGACTCTGAACTAATGAACGGTTTGCTGGCAATGAACACTAACCATTTCTCTTGTTGCTTTCAGGTGATTGGGCTATTGACCGGTGTGCTGTTGGCTTATGATGCTTTCCTCACATTTCCTAAACTGAGGAGGACACACGCGCCGGCTGCCACCGGTGAGCTGAGGGATTTTATGTGTACCCCCCTTCATTGCATTATTGTTCAACTGTAACTATTTACTCAAAGCGACCCTGTAACCGTCTCAAAAACACGCACTTCCCCCCCCCCGGGGGGAAATGTGCGTGCTAAAGCAGAGCTAAATGTACAGTGGGAGCTGCTGCTCGTTTAATACAAGTGATCTAACCAGATCACTTGTATTAAAACCGAGCGGCAGCGGCGATCGTGTCCGCACGTGGTTTTCGGGGTCTGCCGCTCCTCTGGGGGACCCGTGACCACGGCATAGGAGCTCACCATAGAGCCCCTAGAGCAGACGAAGAACGTCCATTCTTTGTCTGCTCTTGTGTGATCACTGAGACCGTGGCGCTGTAATCATAGTGCAATCACAGCGCCACCTGTCTCAGCTGTCAGTAACTGCAGCTTCTGTCACAGAGCCCCTCCCTGCGTCCTATGGTCCGGTGCGCCTTGGTCCGGGATCAAAGGGAGATCGTGTACCGAGCTCCCTTTGATCCCGTCAGAGACCGGGTACAGCGGATCTCGGGACCGGCAAAGGCAGTGACGGCTGCTGCTAATACAAGCGCTCGGTTGTCTCTAGAGCTGCCCGATCGCTCGAATGTAAAGCTCCCGGCCGGCCGTTTTAATTACAATGGCCGGCCGGGAAGCTACCCGTCCGGCGTCCTCAGGACGAGCGGATTTTTCAAGCCCTGGCTATGACACAGCGATCACATGACTCTGTTTACAAGCGAACCTGGCGGCTCAAGCTGTCGCAGTGCCTCAAACAGAGAGAGGTAATGTGACAGCTGGAGCCTGTAGCTGTTATTGGGGATAACATTGTGAGAAACGTGCTTGTGGTTATTCCCAACAAAGTACTAACATAGGGTCCGGGAGACCATAGCGCCCTGCAGAGGCCATTTGACACACTCGAAAGGGTCAGATGTAAAGTGGGGGGGGCTTAATTTCACTTTAATGTGAACTTTGTTTCTCCAGCTGTGGCGAAATTACAAACCCCCATCATGCATCATGCCTCTGGGAGTCATGGCTATATGGCTGTCAAGGTCTTGCTATGCTTCATGGGACTTGTAGTTGCACCTAGGGTTGCCCACCTGTCCCGGATTCACCTGGACAGTGCCGGTTTTGAGTCCTGTATGTGCTGTGTCTGCGTTTCAGCTGACCCGGAAACAGCATATACAGAACTCAAAACCCGCACTGTCCAGGTGAATCCGGGACAGGTGAGCAACCCTAGTTCCACCCCAGCCAGAGGGCCGGAGTTTGCCTACCGCTGGCATAAGACATCGCGGCTAAACGTACTAGAGCCAGGCTGCAGGCGGCCATCCGGTTACGTTTGGTGAGCTCCGCCAGCATTTCTAACGCACGTTTTTATGTTTTTTGGTGCTGAAGATCATATACTTCATATACTTTTAGCACCATCTAGTGGCTGAAGTGAAGAGTCACACCCAATGCAAGCGATCGGGCATCTCTAGAGACGGCCATCGCTGGCTGTTTACATTGCTGACAGTTTCCCCGCTCAGCGTGAGCGCTGCACACAAGCGGAGGGAGGGGAAGGACGCAAGAGCCCTCTGCTGCTAGGATGTCGGTGGCCGATGCCTCCCAGTGTCCCATTGCTACCATGCAGATGGCTAACGCCGGCATGCTAGCAAACAATAGACTGCATTACCGCCGTATGCATGTTCATTGTTACCTACATACAAGGTTTGGGTATCTAAAATGCAGGATGTTGCTGCCACTGATCCACGTGGGTCCCGATCATATCGCTTTATAGTAACCGCTTCCTATTTTTTTGTTTCCAGAGTCTCCGGATAATATTTAACTCCATGATGGACAAGCGGGAGGGATCCCTCACACAAGCTACATGCCAACGACACATGCCTTTGCCCACCCGGTGCAGCCATCCCTGGAGAAGAGGAAGCAGGCGGCATAGGGAGCGTTGCGCCACAGTGGACGTTGTCTGCGTGTACACGTATACATGTGTTTTTCTAAGGGGCTCGTTCGCACCACAACATTAATGTACATAACACGCTGGTGTGCGTTGTAAATGTTCACTGCAGTGCATTGTTGAAACCCATTACAGCGATTTGCTTCCCCCCCCCCAACTGGTATGTAAGTTTTGTGCGCTGTAGCGCGTTGTGACGTGTAACCGCGCCTCACAACACGCTCTGCTGCGCGAATATGAAACGTCCTACTTTTTTTTTTCCAGTGCATACTAAGGACGGGCTCAGGCGTGTTCGCAGCTCCACGTGCCAAACCCGCCAGGAAGCTGACAGAGCCAATCGCAGGTACTGAGACATGTTCCCGGTCCGCAGCTGCAGAGATCGGGATGATGTCTCCGTGCCTGTGATTGGCGCTGTCAGCTTTCTGGCGGGCTCGGCACGTGGAGCTGCGAACGCGCCCGTCCTTAGTGCACACCAAGGCGGCGTGTTGATGTGAACTGAAGACGTGGTTCTGGTATCGGAACCACGTTGGGAAAAGGCAAACCCCGGTGCTGCTGGTGTGAACGAGCCCTATGAGTAGAACTGGTGAAGGTTTTCATGTCTGTAGGATGGATGAGGAGTTTTGTGTGTGTGTGTGCTAGTTTGTCTCTAACTGCCATGCGTCCACCATGGGATGACGTTATACTAAAAGTGAGCTTCTTTTTTTTTTAATACGGTTTTAACAATATACAGTAATAAAAAAAATACTGAAATAATACTTTTGTATGTCGGAAATTGAAGTGATTGGAGGTAAAAAAAATTGGGGTTATAGTTTGCGGTAGATGTTTTGCAGCAAAAGTGAAAGGCCATCTTATCACGCGCAGTGCCGGGGGCAAGGTCATCCAGGGCGGAGATGCCGATGTGCCCTCTCCTGGGTGGAACAGAGAGCTAGGTCAGTAGCGAGGGATGCACCGATTACCGGTATGGAGTACGAGTACCTATTATTATTTTTTACCAAATAACGGAAGTCCCTTTTAAGGAAGCCAGGCGGCGTGGAATGACTCCCCACCCGGCTTCCTGATTAGCCGGGAAACCCGGGCGGCGCTTAAAGACTCGCTTCCCGATTAGGATGGAAGCCGTCTCCATGCTCCCTCGTCACCAAGTGACGTGGAAGCATGGACCCTGCTTTCTGGCCAATCGGGAAGCCTGGTGCCGTGTAATGACTCGTTGCCCGGCTTCCTCCTTAGGGTAACGGGAGGACACAAACTAGCGTCCTCCCGTCACCCTAGGCTCAGTATATAGGGAGCTACAGCTCGCGGTATACTGAGACGCCACAGCTGAAGCGGATACCGAAGCTGGCCGGTCGGGGAGCCGGACAAGGAGTCAGTACACGGCGCCCGTCTTCCTGATTTTGGCCCTGTGCTCCCTCATCAACAGGTGATTTGGCCAGGGGGGGGCTGTAATGACTCATTGGCCGGCTTCCCGACCAATCGGGAAGCTAGACGGCAAGTCATTACACGCTGCCCGGCTTCCTCATTTGACCGGCTTCATGTTCCCTCATCACCAAGTGACGTGGAAGCATGGACCCGGCTTTCTGGCCAATCGTGAAGCCTGGCGCTGTGTAATGACTCGTTGCCCGGCTTCCTGATTGGTCGAAGCTGGCCAACCAGGAAGCCGGGCAGCGTTTAATGACTCCTCCTGATTGGGCGGGATGCCGGCCAAACAGGAAGCCAGACATCGAGTCATTACAGGCAGGGGGCCGGGATGCCGACCCCATGCTCCCTCGTCACCGGGTGACGAGGGAGCATAAAGCCGGCTTTCTTTTCAATCAGAAAGCCGGGGGGCCTGTAATGACTCGCTGTCTGGCTTCCTGTTTGGCCGGCTTCCTGACCAATCAGGAAGCTAGGTGACGAGTCATTAAAAGCTGCCCGCCTTCCTGATTTGGAAGTGACGAGGGAGCATGGAGTTGGCTTCCCAGCCAATCAGGCACCTGGGCGCCTTCTAATGACTCGCTGCCCGGCTTTCTGCTACCCGAAGCTCAGGTATCAGGAGCATTTGGGCGAGTACAAATACTCCCTCAAATCCTCTGTATCGGTGCATCCCTATTAATAGCGGTGCACTGAATGTGCCGCGCCGAAATGTGTGTAACATACGAGTTTTAACAGAGGTGATCATTCTGTCCTGTAGTAAAATATGGGCCAACAGCGGCGAAGGAAGAAATGTTTCTGCATTGGTGGTATCACTGGAAGAAAGTGTTGGTTGGGGAAAAAAATGGCGCCGTGTCAGCGGGAGGCCAAAATACCACCGTCGGCGGGATCAGTCCGACGAGGACAGCTTTGGCATTGGGGCTTTCCGGTAAGGAGTGCGACAAGGTATCCGTATGTTTCGTGCTGACAAGGAGGCCCAATCATAGCGGGTGCCCCTCCCCTTCTCTCTTCCACCCATAGTCGGCTGCTATTGGAGAGAGGAGAAGCAGCTATCACGGCCCCCTGGTGTGGCAGGAGTGACACTGCTCTTACTCTTGCCAATTCAGCAGCTGGAGAACGGAGTGAGGGTAAGTTCCCAGAGTGCCCCCCACCACATAAAAACACTGCACCCAGGGCAATTGCCCCCGCCTTGTCCCTGCCGTAATCACACCACGCAACAAAAAATGCTTCTACTGCACTCTTCTATATTTTCTGTAGATAGATGTACACTTTATTTTAGAGCAGAACTCCAGGCACCGCAGTGATGATATCTTATTCTATTATGATCGGCTCGTGACTTCTGCAAATGGGCCTCAGGGCCTGTTCGCACGACGTCCGTTTTGTGTGCTGACCGGATCCGTACGCTCCTGCACTCAAAATGCATCCCAATGTACCCCTATGTGTTTTATGGGCTACAGTTCTCACGTGCGCAATCCGTTCAGCTTACGACAGAAAAAATACTGCATGCCACATTTTGTCTGGTCCAGAAACGCACGAACGCGCACGAAACGCAATGCAGCTAAGGGGGGGAAAAAAAATAAAATGGTATTCTTGCTCCACTTATTATGATGTCATCAACGTTGGACATCCTGTTTGTGGTGGAGAATCAGAGGAAAAAGAAGCAGTCATGAGCAATCTGGACCTGGATATCGAGAGATTTGTTGGATTAGTGGAGCATGTTCCAATGCTTTATGACCCCCGCAGCAACGCACAGTTTAAAAATGTACAGTTAAAAAAAACAAAAAGTGGACCGAGAAAGCATCACAGCTGTACGATGACTTCTCGCTCTACAGTAGTGCCCATAAAAAAAGAATGTGGTGAGCGACTACACACATATCTTTTATGTAGACTAACTGTCTACATCGTGGTCATGTAATCCAAATAAAGTTTGTCATGTGAGGGGTTAATATGCTGCCCCTTGGCTAAAAAAAAAAAATGAACTGTCGGCATCCGGACCGAAAACGCATCAAAAACGCACTGCATCAGCAGCTCCACGTCTGCTGATCAGCACCTGATCTCATGTGAACAGGCCCTCAGGGTACATTCACACCATATGCAGTGCATTCCCGTCCAATTCTGGCCGGAACGCACTTTTTGGTAGGGCAGGAGGGGGCGTGAAGGGAACGGCACCGTAGCCACGCCCTGCGGCCGCAATGTGGTCGCCCGCACAGGATTGCGAGGCACATTGTGCCTGCGGTCCGGCCCGGTGCAATCAGAATGCTGCAAGGACTATTTTGATTGCACCGGACCGCAGGCACAAGGCCCAGATAGCGAGCAATTGAGCTGCAAGTTTGGAAATGACTCGCTAAACTATCGCAGACTGGCCGCGCGTCACAATTTTGTTGCACAATTACAGCGAGTCCGCATTGCGAGTCTCCAGACCAGCCAGCTTGCAGAGCTCTTCCTCAGACCCGCAGGACTCTGGCTGGAGACTTGCCGAGCAAATTTGCTACAAATTCAAAAAGTGTCGCCTAGAACTTGTGCTGCTGCGAGTGTTCTGCGAGTCTACAACGTGCCGGGAATGTGCGCAGCAAGTCAACAAGAATCACAATGTAACCCGGACACAAGTTTGTGGCAAGTTATCCTCGCTGTCTGGGATGTGCCTTTGCGATCACATTGCGGCCGGAGGGCGTGGCTACGGTGCTATTCACTTCAATGGCCCGCCACGCCCCCTCTTGCCCTACTAAAAAGTGAGCCGGATGCAGTGCGTCCCGGCCAGAATCGGACCGGAACGCACTGCATACGGTGTGAACGTACCCTCAAGGCATATCAGAGTATGGGGTACCAGACTTCTCCGTGATATTACAGGAATGACATGTCATATGATTACATTTCGCTTAGGAATCAATCACTCTCCCTGGACGCATCGATCGTGCATCCAGGGAGAGTGTTTTCTAACCGCATGTAATCCTATCACGTACTGTATCATTACATGCGGTGTGCAGGCGTTTACATGGAGCTGCTGTCACCTGATCATTAACTTCAATGGGTGACAGCTGCCGCTTGTAAACGCCAGATTAGGGATTCCTGCTGCAGGAAAACACAAAGTTCCTGACGCAGGAAACCCTAATCGCACCTAAACCTACAGATATGAATGGGGCCGTGTTGTGTGTGTATTGGGGTACGCAGTATCATACCGGACAGAGTTACATTTTATTTTGAATTATGAAATTTGGCCAGCGGGCCCCCACGGGAGAAAAGAAATTGTTGAGTGGCCCCCGAGCGAAAGGAGTTTGAGACCCCTGCTGTACGCTGTATCCTGCGGAAATCTGCTGGGGAGGCGCCCATAAGATCGGCCTTTTGTTAAATGACGGAGCGTTGCCATATTGTGTGCTGAGATCTGTACATTGGGGAGAAGTTCATCCCATTCAGCCTCAGAAACGTGGCCAAGCATTTATAACCGCAGGAGCAGCTCGGTCAGGTCAATTACCATGTGTCAAGGCAGATGTCGATTGTCCAGGAACATGAAGGGGTTCACAAGAGCCGTGAAAGGCGAGGCCATCTGCATCAAATTGGATCAACCCGCCGTAGACATGGAGCCCATTCTATGACACCACCTGTCATGTCATCCGCATTCAATGATAATTTAATACGGTGGCGACTGGACAGCAATAGCTTAGCACATGTTCCAGGCTCAATGGCACCGCACTGATTGGAATACCAAAAAAGGGGCAGATGTGGAGGACGGAGCAGGGGGGCAGATGTGGAGGATGGAGCAGGGGGCAGATGTGGAGGATGGAGCAGGGGGGCAGATTTTGATGGAGCAGATGTGGAAGATGGAGAGAATCTGTTTAAAGAAAAACAAACTCACCGGGCAGTCAGACGTGCCGCGGGTCTCCCTCTACAATATCAGGCGGCATCTGCTCACTGGGTCCTCATGCCTGAGGCCCCAGGGTTTCCCTATTAGCTGCCTATCGTGCGCTATTGTCACTGCCCGGCGACCGGCGCCCCCCTC
>NW_017307559.1:381843-382069 GCF_000935625.1 Nanorana parkeri
CTGGGCTGCGGTTCTGTACATACACTCACAGTGCCTCTCATTGGCTGTCCCACAATATGACAGAGTCACACTCCGCCCAGGGGGGGGTACAGGCAATGCCAGACACCGGGAATTAACCAGATAAATGCCACTATAATTCCAGCCAGGCCGACTACAGCCCCGGCCATCACTAAATGTCTAGTAGCCACATCACAGAAGGTGATGGGGGGTACAATTATATAATTAT
>NW_017307559.1:385118-399004 GCF_000935625.1 Nanorana parkeri
GGTGGGGGTGCTACACAATGAACACCGCGACCTCAGTGATGCTTCTTAACAGAGTAATAAAACTCTGAGTAATAATTCTGAAGAAGGAAGTGAGAGGCGTATACTAAGATGCCATTGAAGTTCCGTCACTTCCAGTCTGTTCTGCCCACTGCACTATTTCTGTTAGGGGAGCCCGAGAAGTGCAGCTACATACCTGCGGGACTCCACTGCCTCCGGCCCAGCGACAGGTGACCGCGCTTTCTGTCCTGCTTCTTCATTACCTACCTGCGCCAGGATGTCAGAGGAGACCCCGGAACACTATGAAGAAGATAATGACTGCGTTCCTGCACACCACCAAAGGAAAAGTCATGGCCGCCGAGATAGTAAGCACAGTCTTACCTTTACTGAGATCTCCTTACCTCTCATTATTTCCACTTCCTTCATCCTTCTTCCCTTCTCCTTATTACCACTTCCTTCATCCTCCTTCCCGTCTCCTTATTACCACTTCCTTCATCCTCCTTCCCTTCTCCTTATTACCACTTCATCTATCCTCCTTCCCTTCTCCTTATTACCACTTCATTCATCCTCCTTCCCTTCTCCTTATTACCACTTCCTTCATCCTCTTCCCTTCTCCTTATTACCACTTCTTCCTTCCTCCTTCCCTTCTCCTTATTACCCCTTCCTTCATCCTCCTTCTCTTCTCCTTATTACCACTTCTTCCTTCCTCCTTCCCTTCTCCTTATTACCCCTTCCTTCATCCTCCTTCTCTTCTCCTTATTACCACTTCTTCCTTCCTCCTTCCCTTCTCCTTATTACCCCTTCCTTCATCCTCCTTCTCTTCTCCTTATTACCACTTCTTCCTTCCTCCTTCCCTTCTCCTTATTACCCCTTCCTTCATCCTCCTTCTCTTCTCCTTATTACCACTTCTTCCTTCCTCCTTCCCTTCTCCTTATTACCCCTTCCTTCATCCTCCTTCTCTTCTCCTTATTACCACTTCTTCCTTCCTCCTTCCCTTCTCCTTATTACCCCTTCCTTCATCCTCCTTCTCTTCTCCTTATTACCACTTCTTCCTTCCTCCTTCCCTTCTCCTTATTACCCCTTCCTTCATCCTCCTTCTCTTCTCCTTATTACCACTTCTTCCTTCCTCCTTCCCTTCTCCTTATTACCCCTTCCTTCATCCTCCTTCTCTTCTCCTTATTACCACTTCTTCCTTCCTCCTTCCCTTCTCCTTATTACCCCTTCCTTCATCCTCCTTCTCTTCTCCTTATTACCACTTCTTCCTTCCTCCTTCCCTTCTCCTTATTACCCCTTCCTTCATCCTCCTTCTCTTCTCCTTATTACCACTTCTTCCTTCCTCCTTCCCTTCTCCTTATTACCCCTTCCTTCATCCTCCTTCTCTTCTCCTTATTACCACTTCTTCCTTCCTCCTTCCCTTCTCCTTATTACCCCTTCCTTCATCCTCCTTCTCTTCTCCTTATTACCACTTCTTCCTTCCTCCTTCCCTTCTCCTTATTACCCCTTCCTTCATCCTCCTTCTCTTCTCCTTATTACCACTTCTTCCTTCCTCCTTCCCTTCTCCTTATTACCCCTTCCTTCATCCTCCTTCTCTTCTCCTTATTACCACTTCTTCCTTCCTCCTTCCCTTCTCCTTATTACCCCTTCCTTCATCCTCCTTCTCTTCTCCTTATTACCACTTCTTCCTTCCTCCTTCCCTTCTCCTTATTACCCCTTCCTTCATCCTCCTTCTCTTCTCCTTATTACCACTTCTTCCTTCCTCCTTCCCTTCTCCTTATTACCCCTTCCTTCATCCTCCTTCTCTTCTCCTTATTACCACTTCTTCCTTCCTCCTTCCCTTCTCCTTATTACCCCTTCCTTCATCCTCCTTCTCTTCTCCTTATTACCACTTCTTCCTTCCTCCTTCCCTTCTCCTTATTACCCCTTCCTTCATCCTCCTTCTCTTCTCCTTATTACCACTTCTTCCTTCCTCCTTCCCTTCTCCTTATTACCCCTTCCTTCATCCTCCTTCTCTTCTCCTTATTACCACTTCTTCCTTCCTCCTTCCCTTCTCCTTATTACCCCTTCCTTCATCCTCCTTCTCTTCTCCTTATTACCACTTCTTCCTTCCTCCTTCCCTTCTCCTTATTACCCCTTCCTTCATCCTCCTTCTCTTCTCCTTATTACCACTTCTTCCTTCCTCCTTCCCTTCTCCTTATTACCCCTTCCTTCATCCTCCTTCTCTTCTCCTTATTACCACTTCTTCCTTCCTCCTTCCCTTCTCCTTATTACCCCTTCCTTCATCCTCCTTCTCTTCTCCTTATTACCACTTCTTCCTTCCTCCTTCCCTTCTCCTTATTACCCCTTCCTTCATCCTCCTTCTCTTCTCCTTATTACCACTTCTTCCTTCCTCCTTCCCTTCTCCTTATTACCCCTTCCTTCATCCTCCTTCTCTTCTCCTTATTACCACTTCTTCCTTCCTCCTTCCCTTCTCCTTATTACCACTTCCTTCATCCTCCTTCCCTTCTACTTATTACCACTTCCTTCATCCTCCTTCTCTTCTCCTTATTACCACTTCTTCCTTCCTCATTCCCTTCTCCTTATTACCACTTCCTTCATCCCCCTTCCCTTCTCCTTATTACCACTTCCTTCATCCTCCTTCCCTTCTCCTTATTACCACTTCTTCCTTCCTCCTTCCCTTCTCCTTATTACCACTTCCTTCATCCTCCTTCCCTTCTCCTTATTACCACTTCTTCCATCCTCCTTCCCTTCTCCTTATTACCACTTCCTTCATCCTCCTTCCCTTCTCCTTATTACCACTTCTTCCATCCTCCTTCCCTTCTCCTTATTACCACTTCTTCCATCCTCCTTCCCTTCTCCTTATTACCACTTCCTTCATCCTCCTTCCCTTCTCCTTATTACCACTTCCTTCATCCTCCTTCCCTTCTACTTATTACCACTTCCTTCATCCTCCTTCTCTTCTCCTTATTACCACTTCTTCCTTCCTCATTCCCTTCTCCTTATTACCACTTCCTTCATCCTCCTTCCCTTCTCCTTATTACCACTTCCTTCATCCTCCTTCCCTTCTCCTTATTACCACTTCCTTCATCCTCCTTCCCTTCTCCTTCTTACCACTTCTTCCTTCCTCCTTCCCTTCTCCCTATTACCACTCAGGATCATCTCTATAATGAGACTTTTGTCTCAGGGGGCACCTCATTCAGTCACGTTAGGGGCAGGCAGAAGGGCATGTTGGCAGTACAGCAGTAGCATAACAATAGTCATAGCAGCCCATCATTATGGGGGGCCTTGGGTAGGAGGGGCCCCATTAGGGGGGCTGATTAGGAAAATAAACTGTGAGGTTTCCAGTATAGAAGGGCTGAAGTCAGGGCTCAGGGTCATTCAGTCACCAATCCTCCTCTGTGCAGGAAGAAGCATTTGCTTATCTGTCTTAGCTTTTGCAGATTTATTTCCTGTGAACTGAACTTTTGCTACAAACTGGAAATAACTTGTTATGTCTAATGCAACCACACATCTCGGGGATCCACCTCTGGTAAGGGCTGAGGTTTGTGGTTCTACAAAAAAAAGTTTAACACCTTCAGGATCACTGTATATATATATATATACACACTATATTGCCAGAAGTATTGGGCCCCTCCCCCTCCAAATCATTGGATTCAGGTGTTCTGTGACATTTCCTGGCTACTAAATATTCCGTGGTCGCCTGTTACTGGGATTATAACAAAGTGGAAGCAACTGGGAACAACAGCAACTCAGCCAGGAAGTGGTCGGCCACGTCACATGACAGAGCGGGGTCAGCGCATGCTGAAGCGCACAGTGCGCAGAAGTCGCCAACTGTCTGCAGAGTCAATAGCTACAGACCTCCAAACTCCATGCGGCCTTCAGATTGGCACAACAACAGCGCGTAGAGAGCTTCATGGAATGGGTTGTTTTTCAGGGGTTGGGCTCGGCCCCTTAGTTCCGTGAAGGGAACTCAACTCTTAAGGCATCAGCAGAACAAGACATTTTGGACAATTTCATGCTCCCAACTTTGTGGGAGGAGTTTGGGGATGGCCCCTTCCTGTTCCAACATGAGCAAGGTCCATAAAGACACGAATGGGGGAGTTTGGGGTGGAGGAACGTGACTGGCCGCACAGAGTCCTGACCTCAACCCCATAGAACACCTTTGGGATGAATTAGAGCGCAGACTGCGAGCCCCCTCCCCCAACATCAGTACCACTTCTTCCATCCACCTTCCCTTCTCCTTTGAGTATTAGAGTTGTATTTATGAAAGATTTGCAGAGCGATTCACCCTGAGGATCTGCCTGTACATTTGTACTGTGTAAATGGGGCAAAAACAAATGTTATTAGCATGTTTTATTTCTACATTCAATGTAATTCAAACATATGATTAGAGTGAATCAGAAAAGTACCACATTATGGCCACTAGGTGGAGCCAAAGAGCATAAGACATAAACACTTCCTTCTTATACACATCAGCTCCCTCTAGTGGCCATAATGTGGAATTTCCCTGATATTACCGGTACATTCGACCCGGAGATAAAATATACTACTAACATTCGTTCTTGCCCTATTTGCACAGAACGCCTGTACACGGCAGTTTCTCAGGATGAATATTATACCTCCACCTCTGAATGTATCACCAATAAACTGACTGTTTTATAAATAAGCAGAATTCACTGACCTCCAAGTGAATAACCTACAATTCTGGAACCGTTGTGTCCCGGCAGGTCATGTGTCTGGTGATCACGGTATGCTACGCCGCTTCCTGGAGTCCTGGATACATGGGATTTGCTGTCTCAGAATTCATCTATTGCATCATTCTTTTCCTGTTGTTTGCTACAAAGTATGACCAACACTTCCCCTACGTCCACTGGGTCTGGACCGTGAGTATTGACTGCTTGCCGATTGGGCCATCCGTGATACGTAACCGCGGTTTAAAGAAGGAATTCCTATCACATAAGAACCTTTCTAGAACTTTCTTTGGCTATTGCATATCTCTAAAGTTTTATTGTCTTTTTTTAATGTCAACTTCCTCATTAGGAACCAATGCCAAGTAATTATGTATCAGGAATTTTAGGTGTTTTTCCATAAATGTTCTTTTTTTTGGGGGGGCCATTCACACTTGTGCTCTTTCAAGCCCGAGCCTGTATGTGATGTCCATTGAGTCCTCTGGCTCAGCACAGCCCCATCTCTCCCCAGGTAGGCTTCGGGGTCACCCTCTGGCACAGCCAGGTAGACGGTACTTGGCACTCATCCCCAATACACAATCGGCCCTCCTCCCGTTACTCCCTTCTCCTCGCAGCCCGCTTCCTCCCTCAACTTCCTGCCAGTCTAGTGGGCGGAGTTAGGTCTGGGCCATAGCTGCAGCCTATCAGTGTCCAGGTCCCCTTCCCTACTCCCACCCACAGACCTGTCACCTTTGGTAAGGCAGGGATCTTCTCCAGTGCTGCCACCCACCCCTTAAAAGGGCCACCAGCCAGGGCTACATGCAGGGCCGGTGCTAGATTATTTTGCACCCTAGGCAATACCAGCTGCTTGCACCCTCCCAGCACCCCTCCTGTGGCGCAGCCCCCAATTCCCCCCGGGCGTGGCCCTATTCTCCTGCCGTCTAGATTCCACAAGTGCTAGATGAATGTAAGAAGCAGGGACAAAAGCCAGACTGCTATTGGCTATTTTAATTTGAAATAGCCAATAGCAGACTGGCTATTGAAACACCAGCAACTGAGCAAAGAGGAGCGGACCTGAGAGAGAAAGTTGTCTCTAAGTTCTGCTTCTCTGCTCTGTGGGCGGGTGCAATAGCCAGCCTGCTATTGGCTTTTGCAATTTGAAATAGAGGGGGGGCACCGGGGGGTGGAGGGGTTGGTTGGTGAGTGGTTGAGGCTGAGCCCTAGGCAGCAGTGCACCCTAGGCGGCTGCCTAGTTTGCCTAGTGGCAGCACCGACCCTTTTCAGGGGTTGGGCTTGGCCCCTTAGTTCCAGTGAAGGGAACTCTTAAGACATCAGCATACCAAGACATTTTGGACAATTTCATGCTCCCAACTTTGTGGGAGGAGTTTGGGGACGGCCCCTTCCTGTTCCAACATGACTGCGCACCAGTGTACAAAGCAAGGTCCATAAAGACATGGATGGGGGAGTTTGGGGTGGAGGAACGTGACTGGCCGCACAGAGTCCTGACCGCAACCCCATAGAACACCTTTGGGATGAATTAGAGCGGAGACTGCGAGCCCCTTCCCCAACATCAGTACCTGACCTCACAAATGGTAGGTGAACATGATAAATATCTGTTTGAGAATATATTGTGCAGAACTGAACCCTTCTTCCATGAAGTCCGCACAGGAAGTGTATGCACATGTGGGTGTTTCCTTGAAATGAATGCAAATTCAGGAAGTGGTTTTAGGTTTTTACGTTCATGACCTATGTTACCCAAAGTTCCAGTTTCTGCTTTTTTTTCTTCTGTTTAATGTTCCCCTTTAGGATTTCATTCGGGCTGCTATTGGCTGCGGTCTGTTCTTTATCTTCTCTCTGATATACCTGGCCCGGGGTTTTACCGAGAGCGCTGGGACTGTAGGAGCGGTGAGTACCACATGAAGAGATGAATTGGAATCATCGGTGACCCCAAAGTACGTTCTGGAAACAGGGGGGGGTCTCTAAATAAATTCTTTAAATTGTTCATGAGATCATATTGGCCGCTACGGTATGTTAGACGTGCCCATGGATGGCATTCCCTTATCCTTGATATTATTAAACTTAAAGGAGAACTATGGGGGTCAGTGTTTTTCCTCATAGTCCTCCTTAGGGTAACGGGAGGACACAAACTAGCGTCCTCCCGTCACTCTAAGCTCAGTATATAGGGGGCTACAGCTCGCGGTATACTGAGACGCCGCAGCTGGAGCGGATCCCGACATTACTGTCTGCATCAACCCAGCTGCGTGAGTGACAGCTGGCTCTGCCTATCCAGAGCCAGCTGTACCCGCCCCCTCCCCCATCCGTTCCGCCAGTCAGCGCTGGAGGATCAGGGCAGAGGAGGGGGGAATCCCTGCAGGGAGCCGTGAGTGACAGTCACGGCTCTCTGCTGCCACAGGATCGAGAAGTGAGCGAGCGACGGTATGGGTTCCCTCACTTCCCGATCTATTGAGCCGACCTGTGACAGTTTCATTGTCACACGTCAACTAGAACTATGAGGAGGAGTGACAATCACTCCCCTCATAGTTCTCCTTTAATGAGAGGAAATGGATAACTGACGAGTAACTGGAAATCTATGATAGCAGGGGCGTCCCTAGAGCTCTCTTCTCCTGAGGTGGGCGGGGTGCGGGGTTCTGGTGGTGCATGTTCCGGGGGGAAGCGGGGGTGCTGGGCGGCTGTGTGGGGGTTTGGTGGGGGGGTGCTGGTGGTTACCTCTGTCTGGCATCCCGCTCAGCTCCTGGCAACCAGTGATGTCAATGAGCTGGGCATGATGCCATCCGGAGCGTCACAGGTTGCCAAGAGCTCTTAGCAACGTGGGGGAGCTTTGGCTCAAAAGGGGTCGGCGTTGCCTCTCTCTGGCATCCCGCCCAGCTCACTGATGTCATTGGTTGCCAGGAGCTCAGCGGGTTGCCAGCCAAAACATCAAAGGTTGCTGGGTCTCAACCTGGGACACACTGGCCAGAAAGGGGGAGGCGTTACCTCTCTCCGGCGTCCTGGCCAGCTCATGAAGTCACTGGTTGCCAGGAGCTCAGCTCAGTGGTACGCCGGCCAGAGCGTCCCACTCAGCTCCTGGCAACCAGTGACGTCAGTAAACTGGATGGGACGCCGGCCAGAGCATCTCAGGTCTTAGCAACCTGGGATGCTCTGGCCAGAAAGGGGGAGGCGTTACCTCTCTCCGGAGTCCTGGCCAGCTCACTGATGATACTGGTTGCCAGGAGCTCAGCTCAGTGGGACGCCGGTCAGAACGTCCCACTCAGCTCCTGGCAACCAGTGATGTAAGTGAGCTGGACGGGACGCCGGCCAGAGCATTACAGGTTGCTGGGTTTTAGCAGCCTGGGACGCTTTGGCCAGAAAGGGGGAGGCGTCACCTCTCTCCGGCTTCCTGGCCAGCTCACTGACGTCACTGGTTGCCAGGAGCTCAGCTCAGTGGGACGCCATCATTTCAAATGGGAAACATAGCTCAGCATTGTTGATATGTGCCATGCTCCGAAAACTGCCGATTCAACAAACAGGATGTGTAGTCACATGACCACCACAGTATATTTGCCATTGACCACCACTCCTTTCACTTGCAGATTTTCGGTTTCCTAGCTGCGGTCCTATTTAGAGGTCACCTGACCTGTCTGTAGGTGGGACCCTAGTTGTCGGCTGGTAGTGATTTTCCAGGGCAGGTCTATAGAATTCCGGCACTGCCTCGGCACCCCCTCACCTCCCCTTGCTCTCTGTGTGGAAGCAGCGGTCATTCTGCAGAGGTCCGGCATGTACCGGGCTGAGCGAGAGCTATAAGTCCAAAATCAGCAAAGCTCATGCTCCCTGCTGATTAGTGAGCGCTGGCTCTGACTCAGGCTGGGGGTGTGTTGGACCTCTGCAGGGAGACCACTGCTTCCACGCACAGAGCACAACATAGTCCCACCCTGCAGCTGCTGGCAGGGACCAGCTTTTCTACTCAGGTTGTGGCTGCTTTCTAATGAATAGGCCTCATTCACACTGGAATCGGCCCGCACGTACAGCTCTGTGCTGCTTCCAACACATCAACTTCAAAGTCACGTTCTGTATTTTGAGATCATGATTCACCGACAGCATGTGAACGCTGACCTCCTTTTGTGTATAAGTTATGACTTTTGTTTTCTCCCGACATTGTAAATTGAGGGACCTATCGGAGGCTTTCCACCTACTGAGACACAATATATCGCCAGAAGTATCGGGACGCCTTTACACGCACATGAACTCTAATGGGATCCCAGTCTTAGTCCGTAGGGAGTGTGCTGATGCCATAAGAGTTCCCTTCACTGGAACTAAGGGGCGGAGTTCAACCCCCGAAAAACACCCACCCCCATAATCCCCCCTCCACCAAACTTTACACTTGGCACAATGCAGTCAGGCAAGTACCGTTCCCCTGGCAACCGCCAAACCCAGACACGCCCATCGGATTGCCAGACAGAGAAGCGTGATTGGTCACTCCAGAGAACACGTCTCCCCTTCTCTAGAGGCCAGTGGCGGCGTGCGTTACACCACGGCATCCCACGCTTTGCATTGCACTTGGTGATGTGCGGCTTGGATGCAGCTGCTCGGCCGTGGAAACCCATTCCATGAAGCTCTCTACGCTCTAGGGGGTGTGTTCACATCTGCATGTAGAGGGGTCAATTCTATGATTTATGAGCCCCCTGTACACTTTTTATAGTCCCGCCTCCAAAGTTGTCTGTAGTATATACTTTTACTGAGAAGGTTTCCCCATGTTCAGGCCTTGTGGTGCGTGTGGTTTGCTTGCTGGTTTAGAATGCAGCAGGCCTCGGCTTGCCCGATTCGAATCTCTACTGTGGTGACGTGTTTGTTTTAGAGTTCAATGGGCTCAGAGAGCCAATCTCCATGATATAGGAACATGAGCCACTCATTCTGTTGTCTTCTGGTTCTGTGGTGCAGCGTGTAAGGCTCCTGCAGCCTGAATAAGAAGGTTGAGGGTTTGATTCTCACAAGTGAGTGAAAAGTTGGTCACTTGAAGCAGGACCAAGGTCACTGGGTTGTGTGATGGGTGCAAAATTGTGTGAAGACCCAGTGGGAAGTGCTCAGAGCTTGAACATGTGGTGGTGAGGACCACCTTCCTTGGGAGACTTGAAGAGGGGGGTGGGGAAGTAGCTGAATGAGCTTGTCAAATGAAAGCTGGGCCCTGAGGATTCATCAACATTTCCTTAATTTTAGGCAAATTAATGCAAAAACATTACTGGTGCTTGTTTTTCTGTGAGGCTTCTTGCTCACATTGCAGCAGCTGCCGCCTGTGCCGGGTCATCTTTTATCCCATTTTTTTTTTGGCATTTCATTCACATGTCTCACTGCACACCAGCTTCAGGGTCATAGTGGCTGCCGTTTACTTCCCATAGTGCCAACCTCACAGTCCTTGGGGGAGCAGGTCCACTCTTTCTTTGACCCCCTCACCAGGTTTTTGTGACCAGGGATGCCACTTCATGGCTTGAGTGTAGGTCAGTGAGGTTTAATTCACATGGTGCCAACCTCATAGTTCTTTGGGACTTCTTCTTTAACCCCTCACCAGGTTTTTGTGACCAGGGATGCCCCTTCATGGCTTGAGTGTAGGCCACTGAGGTTTCATTCACGTGGTGCCAACCTCATAGGTCTCCAGAGAGCAGGTCCACTCCTTCTTTATCCCCTCACCAGGTTTTTGTGACCAGGGATGCCTCTTCTTTTTCATTCACACAGTGCCAAACACCTCACAGTTCTTTGGGGAGGAGGTCTGCTCCTTAACCTCTCACCAGACTTTTGTGACCAGGGATGCCCCTTCATATTCCCCCAAGCACATGGTTTGCTGTTTCACCCTCAAACAGCCATGTGGTAGTTTGGTCTACCTTAGGAATCAAACACACGGCCTTCAGATTCCACAATCGTTGCCCTTCACGCTGAGCCACAGCTCTGGATGCTTGAGTCTGTGAGCAGTGGTAATACAACTCACATTCAACCGAGGTGATCAAGTAAGGTAATACAAATGGTAAAGTGCAGTACCCCGTAGCAACCAATATGAACCGTACCTGGTATGAAAGCTAATTGGTTGCTATCGGTTTCTGCACTTTATGTAACTTTCATAAATAAATCTGAGAAAGGTGACCATCTGAGGATTCGAACTCACAACCATTCTATTAGTGAGATCGCCATCCTACACACAAAGCCACTGCCTCAGATGGTGGGCGTGGCCAAAACCAGAGCGGTGATATCATGACATACTATATGATTGGTGGATTAATGGGTTAAATTAATCTTGGCATCAATGGCTATCTCCGTCTGGTAAAAAAACCCCAGTTACTTTCAAGAGTCCATTGCCTTGGACCAAAGGACGCCATCTCAACCGCCTGCAAGGTCCAATAACCCAGAGCCACCAATATAAAAGGCTAAACCAATTGGTTGCTACTGGTTTCTGCAATTTATACAACTTTAATAAATAAATCTAAAAGGGCGGTCACCTGGGGATTTGAACTCACAACCATTTCATGTTTGTGGTCAATAGCATACACCCAACGCCACTGGCTCAGTTGGTGGGCGGGGCCAGAACCAGAGCTTTGATATCATTGCCTACCAGACGATTAGTGGTTTCATTGTCACACATTGTATTTAATCGCTGCCGTTAGACCTAGGCCAGCCTCCCACTTGGCTCAGTTACTTTCAAGAGTCCATTGCCGTGAACCAAAGGCACACCATCACACAACGCCACTGCTTCAGATGGTGGGCCGGGGCCCGAACCAGAGCTGTGATATTTTTGCTTACCATGCGATTAGTGGTTTAATGGTCACACGTTGTATTTAATTGCTGCCGATGGATCTTGACTAGTCTACCACTTGGCCTCCAATGGGCTATGCCCAACTAGTAAAACTCAGTTATTATCAAGAGTCTACTGCTTTGATCCGAAGGACGCCGTCTCAACTGCCTGCAAAGTGCAATAACCCAGAGCCGCCAATATGATAGGCTACTTAGTCTGAAAGCCAATTGGTTGCTACTGGTTTCTTCAGTTTATACAACTTTAATAAATAAATCTGACAATGTGGTCCTCCGGGGGATTCAAACTCACAACCATTTTATGTTTGTGGTCAGTAGCATTCACCTAACGCCGCTACCTCAGATGGTGGGGGGCGGGGCCCAAACCAGAGCTGTGATATCATTATATACCATACGAATTGTGGATTAATGGTCAAGCAGCCTCCAAAAAGCTATTCCTTCTGGTTACACTCTACTTTCAAGAGTCCATTGCCTTGAAATAAAAGATGCCATCTACCTGCACAGTCCAATAACCCAGAGCAATCAATATGAAACGCTACCTAGTCTAAAGCCAATGGGGTTCCATTGGTTTCCGCAGTTTATACAACTTTAATAAATACATCTGAAACAATGGTTGCAGTGGCGTAACAATCACCATAGCGACCCAGGCGGTCGCTATGGGGCCCGGGGCACTATGGGATCTTCTGCTGCTGGCTTTCACTGGCGTCTGAAGACGAACACGCCGCTGTTCAGATCATCTGCGCAGCGGCGCGTTCGTCTCCACAGTCAATGAGAGCCGGCAGCAGCGGCGGGGGGGGAGGACAGTCGGAAAGCCAATTGGTTGCTATTGGTTTCTGCAGTTTATAGAATAAAGATGGTGGGCGGCACCTAAAACCATAGCTGTGATATCATTACATACCGCTTGATTAGTATTTCTGGGTATTACTACCATCAGTGTCTCCCCCTTGGTCTCCTTAAGGCTAGCCCAAGCTGGTTAAACTCTACTACTAAGAGTCTGAGAGTCCATTGCCTTGACCCACAGGGCACCATCTTGACTGCAATAACACTACACTGCAATAACCCATAGCCAGGGGCGTAACTAGAAATGAGCCACTGTGTGATAGCATTTGGAGGTGACAGGTTCTCTTTATTGACCCTGTCACCTCCAATACAGGAGCTCTAGCACAGCCCTGTGCTGGAACTCCTGTGACAGCTGAGAGGGGAAGGATGCGAGTGCAGCTCTCCCCCTCTCACTGTTTACATAGAGCAGAGCGGAGAACGAACGTTTTCCGCTCTGCTCCCTGCTCTCCATCTTGAAGCTCTTCAGGACAGAGGCGACCATGGAGGAGAGAGGTACATGGTGGGTGGGGGGGGGCTGCATACAAGTGATCTCGGTGACATTATGATGGGCTAAATGTAGAAAACAACTACCTGCCCGCCACTCGGAGCTGCATGTCCTGGGCGTCGGGGATAGGGTTGCCACCTGTCCGGGATTCACCCAGACTCTCCAGGTTTTGAATGCAGTGTCCGGGTTTCATGGCAACAGAAACCCGGTCATGCAGGCAGGGGCAACCAAAATTAAGATAGGGGCTACCGGACCCCCACCAAAAATAAAACTCAACTGTGATATTTACATACGAACAAGCCGCGACTCATTCTCCCCAAACAAATGTCAGTGTGTCGCTATAGTGTTCGGGTTTCACTAGAAGAAAAGGTGGCAGCCCTGGGTCCAACATTCCCATAGACACACTCCTAAACCTTGTGGACGCCTTCCCAGAAGAGGCGAAGCTGTTATAGCGGCAAAGGGCGGAGCCAACCCAATACTGAACCCTACGGACTAAGACTGGGGGGCCATTAAAGTTCATGTGCGTGTAAAGGCGTCCCAATACGTTTGGCAATATAGTGTGTATTTCCAGGTAAATGGATGAATGAGAACCTTCACCCAGGGCTGTAGCTACCATGGGGCGAGTGAGGCACTTGCCTCAGGCGCAGCAGAGAGGGGGCGCAGCCAGGGCCGGCCTGGCTGCACCCACCTGCCCCTGTTGCCATGGCGAGCACAGGGCGCTATGGCAACAGGGGCACCAGGCGGCCAATACAGCCCTGGCTCGGCAGGGAGAAGAGGGGCAGGGAGAAGAGGAGCTTCTCCTCGGATCCTCGCTACTCTCCCCCACCTGTATGGGCAGAGGCAGCGGGGATCCGATGAGAGAGGGAGAGATGCAGCCGGTGGAGGGGCAGAAGGAGGGAGCTGTCATTCAGGACAGCCTAGTGGTGAGGATAGAGAGAGCTGATGCCGTGCGTGTGCGGCGTTGGGTGACATCACGCACAATTTTCTGTTCTTGATTTGGGCGCAAAAGGAGCTCGCTACGGCTCTGCCTTCACCGATATATTTACAGGTGTTACATCGCCACCTTGTGACAGAGAAAGGGTACTACATCAAAAACAAAGTTGGAGGGGGGG
>NW_017307559.1:399115-405866 GCF_000935625.1 Nanorana parkeri
TGATCTGAATGCACTTTTAGAAGCAAACCTGTCATGAAAGGAAAGAAATATGGGGGCTGGCATTACTGATTCAATTCTAAAATATGCTAGTTGACTGGCTGCGGAGATTTTCTGCAATCAAGCCTGTAAGAGGGTAACATGCATTAGGGAGAGCCGGTCTCAGGTAAGGCTGCACTGTGCCACGTCCATTTTTAATGAAGTTGGATGGAGCGGGGCTGCTTGGGTCCTCACAAATGGGCGAATGTCCAGCAAACATTTACCTTGGGAACACATTCTTTATACGTAGACCCCAAGTGTGTTCAACGGTGAGTATTAACATCTGCAACGTCTCTATGATGAAATCAATGCCCCCTGCCCCCTGAGCATTGCAATGCACATGAGCTGAAGTGGGACATATATATATATATTGCATCCTAAATAATGTTGTATTATGTGCCCACAGATGTACCAGCGGGATCCACAACGCGTCCCCATCACCTGCCAGAATCTCCTTTCCGTCATTATGAGTCCTGGGCTCACAGGCCGCTGGCGCAAATTCTGTAGAGTCCATTCCCGGGCTGCGGGTCCACGTTCTGCCAAAACCGGCGAGGAGGGAATGCCCGGGAACTGTCCAGAATGGGGATACATGAGAAACAATGACCGCGGGCTGGGGAAAAGGACTGGGGAGGGTTAAAGCCATCATGGATAACATTGACTTGCTCACGCAGAAGGGGCGGGGTTTGAGGAGCAGGGAAAGGAACGCCAGCGTTACGGGAGCAGACATTTGAAGGTGGGTATATGGGTTCACTTTCTCAGGGGCCGGGTGATGGGATGTTTTGAGGTTGGGAATGGTTTGAGAACAAACCATTATTAGAAGATAAGTCTTCCCATGCGGTTACAGTCCCTGTATCCAGAGGTGTATTTTGGTTTTGTGCTGCCCTAGGCAAGACTAAACTCGAGCGCACCTCCCATCCCTAATCTAAATTAGCCCCACCCCCTTCCTGTTTATTACATTTTGAATAACCTGTCAGTCGCGGGATACATTGCGCACGGTTCTGACAGGTTGCGCTATCAACGTAGCGGGACGCTCTAGTTCTACCTTTGCAATAGCCGCCTTCTCTATTCCTGGCTTGATGGGCTCCCTAGTTCTGCAGCTACAATAACCATTCTCTCCTGCGCTGCCGTGCTGTGCTAGTCTCTAGTTCTGCCGCTGCAACAGCGGCGATCTTCTGCCTTCATATGCTGGGCCCTCCAATTCTGCAGTTACCCATCTTCTGCCTCGGCCGCTGGGCTCTGTAGCTCGTCTAGACACATAACCCGGCACGGAGCTTATAGGCCGCACTTCCCCGGAGTCACCACCACTGAGGTGCCGAATCCGATGACCCTCTGGGGGACCATCTGCGGAAGCTCCTCCGCCGCCTGAAGTCAGAGATTTGGGTGCCGGTTTCCCAGGGAGGCCCGGCGCACGAACTGCCAATGCAACCGGACGAAAGTCACACACACCAATACATTGCCCAGCACGGTGACCGGGAAGAGGGAGGAGCTGCAGCCGCCACATATGTAGGAGTAGGCGGCATTAGTGGACAAGTTGGTCTCCCAGTCAAAGAAGCACAAGGTCCAGGAGTACTGGCAGTCATTTATGAATAATTTATAATATCATTTTTTTTTTCTCTTACCTAACTGGTTTGGGGGGACAGCATTTTTTGGCGCCCTCCTGGAAAGTGCCGCCCTAGGCAAATGCCTAGTTTGCCTAGCAGTAGATACACCCCTGCCTATATCTGGTAATCCCATGACCTGGGTGAATGAGAACCGTCGCAGACACAAAGAAAGGACAAAGTTTCGCCTTTATCAAGTCAATTTTTTTTAATAAACAATAATAAATGTATCAATATTACGCGGCGTCATAGTGCAAAATCAAACAGGCTCAGCAGTATACAGATGAAACGGTAAACATAAACCTTTGTGCCCCCCGGGCCTGTTCACACCATAGTGTCGCGGTAAATGCGTGGGATCCCCGTGTGTGTTTATCGCACGATTTTTCACAGTGTATGATACCGCACGCCAAGTGCGCCGATGCGTTATAAAACCATTTGTAGCCCCCATGACCTTCTGTGATGTGGCTACTAGGCATTTAGTGGTAGCCGGGGCTGTAGTCAGCCTGGCTGGATTTGTAGTGGCATTTATCTGGTTAATTCCCGGTGCCTGGCATTGCCTGTAGCCCCCCTGGGCGGAGTGTGACTCATATTGTGAGAGATGCTATAGTGTATGTACAGTACAGCAACCAATCACTGGGCTTCTCTCAGCCAGTGGTGCATGCTGGGATAGGGGACATATACTGGTGGGATTTGCCATGTGCACAGACTAGCCGGGACCAGCCATGGAATAGGGCTGGGTGCTGTTCAGTCTCCCCCCCAGGCTAGGCCTGGGGGTTGGGCATGGGCTGGCGTGAGGGAAAGGTTTCCCCGAGGCCTCCAACATGGAGGAGGCTTGTGTTACTGATAGAGGAAGAGAACCGGGACCAGTGCAGGCTCCTGAAGTATGCTGGAACTAAGAGGACTTCAGGAGGATGGTCGGTGTCTCTCCTGTTGAGGATCTCCATCCATCCTGCCTGTCTGTTACATCAGTCGCTGTCCACTGCCTCCCAGGTGGATCTACACTGATAGGCCAACCAGGTCTGGTGAGTCTGGAGCTCTTGTTGGTTACCCCTGGACACCTAGAACCCCCCCCGGACCCTCTCTCCCCAGAGAAGATGTTCAATAAAACGTTATTCAGCATTATACTACTGGAGTGGACATCAGTCTGAGGGGCGCCAGAAGAAGGGGGGTTAGTGCTAATGGGCGGGCAGCTGAAGAACCTCCCCTAGACAGACTAGAGATGGACCGGCATCCAGCGGCTCCTCCGGGGGATGAGCGCTACACATTCTCAAATGAAACCCAACGCACCTCCTGTGGGGCACAAGCCACACCCCGGGGGAAATAATAAAATGCACGCACTGCTTTTTCTTTAATAAAACGCCATTGCAACACACGTCGTTGCGCTGTTGCTGCAACGCCTGCCGGGAGATGCGATGAGTTGCCATTGGCACACCAAGCATGTGGTACCGCGCGCTGCCTTAAATGTTTAGCACAACGCTACACCGTGAAGGAATTGTGACCTAACAATGAGGACCTCTTAAGCGGTTTTGTTAAAGTCCGAGTCCAACTAATGCTGAGTGACTAAGGCCATCTTAACGCACATGCTCATCACCACTAACGCAGACATTTCTCCCCGCCTGTCTCTGCCCCCAGCGCTATTGCCTTGTCTGCCCCAGCTGATCGCCTGACTTACAGTCTGATTGTACAATCTCTGTGTGGTCTCCTTTAGATATCTGCAGTGCAAGTTCACCGCAATGTGTAGTCATGAATGAATCTACAGAAGGTTGTACACTCCGATTGTAAAGTATGTCGCCGGTCGGTCATGAATACGTTTATCTGACCATAATGTTGCAAAACCTTTCATTCTTACAGTCACCCAGCTCCAGAGTGTGCAGTGTACGGACAGGGCCAAGCATTTGACAGCGGAGCAGATGTAACAGGGAGGTTCCTGCACTGCCGGGGGGGGGAGGGGTGGATGTGAGGTGCCCTTACTGTGGGCTAATGGGCAGTGACGATAATTTGTGGAGCGGGAAATAGAGGGAGAGATGCAGCCAAAACCGGCGAGGAGGGAATGCCCGGGAACTGTCCAGAATGGGGATACATGAGAAACAATGACCGCGGGCTGGGGAAAAGGACTGGGGAGGGTTAAAGCCATCATGGATAACATTGACTTGCTCACGCAGAAGGGGCGGGGTTTGAGGAGCAGGGAAAGGAACGCCAGCGTTACGGGAGCAGACATTTGAAGGTGGGTATATGGGTTCACTTTCTCAGGGGCCGGGTGATGGGATGTTTTGAGGTTGGGAATGGTTTGAGAACAAACCATTATTAGAAGATAAGTCTTCCCATGCGGTTACAGTCCCTGTATCCAGAGGTGTATTTTGGTTTTGTGCTGCCCTAGGCAAGACTAAACTCGAGCGCACCTCCCATCCCTAATCTAAATTAGCCCCACCCCCTTCCTGTTTATTACATTTTGAATAACCTGTCAGTCGCGGGATACATTGCGCACGGTTCTGACAGGTTGCGCTATCAACGTAGCGGGACGCTCTAGTTCTACCTTTGCAATAGCCGCCTTCTCTATTCCTGGCTTGATGGGCTCCCTAGTTCTGCAGCTACAATAACCATTCTCTCCTGCGCTGCCGTGCTGTGCTAGTCTCTAGTTCTGCCGCTGCAACAGCGGCGATCTTCTGCCTTCATATGCTGGGCCCTCCAATTCTGCAGTTACCCATCTTCTGCCTCGGCCGCTGGGCTCTGTAGCTCGTCTAGACACATAACCCGGCACGGAGCTTATAGGCCGCACTTCCCCGGAGTCACCACCACTGAGGTGCCGAATCCGATGACCCTCTGGGGGACCATCTGCGGAAGCTCCTCCGCCGCCTGAAGTCAGAGATTTGGGTGCCGGTTTCCCAGGGAGGCCCGGCGCACGAACTGCCAATGCAACCGGACGAAAGTCACACACACCAATACATTGCCCAGCACGGTGACCGGGAAGAGGGAGGAGCTGCAGCCGCCACATATGTAGGAGTAGGCGGCATTAGTGGACAAGTTGGTCTCCCAGTCAAAGAAGCACAAGGTCCAGGAGTACTGGCAGTCATTTATGAATAATTTATAATATCATTTTTTTTTTCTCTTACCTAACTGGTTTGGGGGGACAGCATTTTTTGGCGCCCTCCTGGAAAGTGCCGCCCTAGGCAAATGCCTAGTTTGCCTAGCAGTAGATACACCCCTGCCTATATCTGGTAATCCCATGACCTGGGTGAATGAGAACCGTCGCAGACACAAAGAAAGGACAAAGTTTCGCCTTTATCAAGTCAATTTTTTTTAATAAACAATAATAAATGTATCAATATTACGCGGCGTCATAGTGCAAAATCAAACAGGCTCAGCAGTATACAGATGAAACGGTAAACATAAACCTTTGTGCCCCCCGGGCCTGTTCACACCATAGTGTCGCGGTAAATGCGTGGGATCCCCGTGTGTGTTTATCGCACGATTTTTCACAGTGTATGATACCGCACGCCAAGTGCGCCGATGCGTTATAAAACCATTTGTAGCCCCCATGACCTTCTGTGATGTGGCTACTAGGCATTTAGTGGTAGCCGGGGCTGTAGTCAGCCTGGCTGGATTTGTAGTGGCATTTATCTGGTTAATTCCCGGTGCCTGGCATTGCCTGTAGCCCCCCTGGGCGGAGTGTGACTCATATTGTGAGAGATGCTATAGTGTATGTACAGTACAGCAACCAATCACTGGGCTTCTCTCAGCCAGTGGTGCATGCTGGGATAGGGGACATATACTGGTGGGATTTGCCATGTGCACAGACTAGCCGGGACCAGCCATGGAATAGGGCTGGGTGCTGTTCAGTCTCCCCCCCAGGCTAGGCCTGGGGGTTGGGCATGGGCTGGCGTGAGGGAAAGGTTTCCCCGAGGCCTCCAACATGGAGGAGGCTTGTGTTACTGATAGAGGAAGAGAACCGGGACCAGTGCAGGCTCCTGAAGTATGCTGGAACTAAGAGGACTTCAGGAGGATGGTCGGTGTCTCTCCTGTTGAGGATCTCCATCCATCCTGCCTGTCTGTTACATCAGTCGCTGTCCACTGCCTCCCAGGTGGATCTACACTGATAGGCCAACCAGGTCTGGTGAGTCTGGAGCTCTTGTTGGTTACCCCTGGACACCTAGAACCCCCCCCGGACCCTCTCTCCCCAGAGAAGATGTTCAATAAAACGTTATTCAGCATTATACTACTGGAGTGGACATCAGTCTGAGGGGCGCCAGAAGAAGGGGGGTTAGTGCTAATGGGCGGGCAGCTGAAGAACCTCCCCTAGACAGACTAGAGATGGACCGGCATCCAGCGGCTCCTCCGGGGGATGAGCGCTACACATTCTCAAATGAAACCCAACGCACCTCCTGTGGGGCACAAGCCACACCCCGGGGGAAATAATAAAATGCACGCACTGCTTTTTCTTTAATAAAACGCCATTGCAACACACGTCGTTGCGCTGTTGCTGCAACGCCTGCCGGGAGATGCGATGAGTTGCCATTGGCACACCAAGCATGTGGTACCGCGCGCTGCCTTAAATGTTTAGCACAACGCTACACCGTGAAGGAATTGTGACCTAACAATGAGGACCTCTTAAGCGGTTTTGTTAAAGTCCGAGTCCAACTAATGCTGAGTGACTAAGGCCATCTTAACGCACATGCTCATCACCACTAACGCAGACATTTCTCCCCGCCTGTCTCTGCCCCCAGCGCTATTGCCTTGTCTGCCCCAGCTGATCGCCTGACTTACAGTCTGATTGTACAATCTCTGTGTGGTCTCCTTTAGATATCTGCAGTGCAAGTTCACCGCAATGTGTAGTCATGAATGAATCTACAGAAGGTTGTACACTCCGATTGTAAAGTATGTCGCCGGTCGGTCATGAATACGTTTATCTGACCATAATGTTGCAAAACCTTTCATTCTTACAGTCACCCAGCTCCAGAGTGTGCAGTGTACGGACAGGGCCAAGCATTTGACAGCGGAGCAGATGTAACAGGGAGGTTCCTGCACTGCCGGGGGGGGGAGGGGTGGATGTGAGGTGCCCTTACTGTGGGCTAATGGGCAGTGACGATAATTTGTGGAGCGGGAAATAGAGGGAGAGATGC
>NW_017307559.1:405898-413074 GCF_000935625.1 Nanorana parkeri
ACACCATGGCTTGTTTTTTTCATATTAACCTGTGTAGTGTGGGAGTTTCTCCACTGCAAGGAGTTCCTGGGCTTACCACCACCGGAGTTCCTCTTTAATAGGAGCTTCTCTAACCCACAGAAGCCCTTTAAACTCCATTGTACACTGGGAAAAAATAAAAATCACCCAAAACCGCATTCACTTTGCCTTCCATGATGACAACACACGTCGGCAACTGGCAAAATTTGGCCAAAATGTTCTGATATTTACCAAAATTGGGAAATGTTCTGAGTCAAACCTGATTTTGCTCCTCCCTAGTCTGAATGTTACCCGGGCAAGATTCCTCCCTTGAGTATTGCGACACAAGAGGATCCTCGGGGAGTCATAGGGATCTGGGGTGAGCTGCACCAACTCGGCCTCCACTGACCAGTTTTCGGTGGACTTGTCCTTTAATCCCACTTCGGGGAGCCCAGTGATTTCTTCATACGTGTGATGAGAACACTTTCTATGGTCCTTGCCTCTAAACATCCCCTCAGTACAGGGTAACAATACTGTTAGTTTTAGGTTCCTGAGATCCGTTACACAAAAAATCATAGCGGTCACAATGGCCACTGTAAGCCTCGTGTATCAAAGTGATAGTACAAACTAGGGATTTTATTTTTCGGTACTCGCCGATACCAAATACCGAGTACCGGAAGTTGCATTCGGGAAGCCGGGCGGCGTGTAAAAACTCGCCACCCGGCTTCCCGATTAACAAGGAAGCCGTCCCCATGCTTCTCGTCACTTGTGACGTGAAAGCATGGAGCCGGCTTGCTGGCCAATCATGGAAGCCGGGCACCGTTTAATGACGCGCTGCCCGGCTTCCTGATACAGGAAGTATCGGGCTAGGCATCGGAGCATTTGGGCGAGTACGAGTACTCGCCCGAATACTCGGTATCGGCGCCGATATCGATACTAGTATCGGTGCATCCCTAGTACAAACAGCGGTTGCCTTTTACTAGGGATGCACTGATAACGATACTAGTATCGGTATCGGTGCTGATACCAAGTATTTGGGTGAGTACTCGTACTCGCCCAAATGCTCCGATACCTAGCACGAGTACACCATCGCCATCATGTCAGTATAAGGCGGGACTCCAGGCATATAGCAAAATACAATACACAGGAGCTGATTTTACGTTGCAGGTCCTGTCCCTCCACCACCCTGAGACTGGACAGTGAAAGGAGAAACCGGTGAGCTCCTCTCTCCTCCTATCAGCATGTTCCTTGTGATCATTGCAGCACAAATAACTGGCTCCTTGTGCTGCTTCTACCTCTCCCGGGGATTGCAAGAAGCTGATACCAGGTCCCATTCAGGTACTTACACAGTTAATGAATACAGAGCAGCATTGGGGCCTGTGTTGACGGACTTCGGTCTTGAGTTGATGGAATGAGTTTGAGAAGCTTCTGAGATCATTCAGAAATCATTGATCGGTGCGTTTCACCTGCAGTTGACCTCCTTCTGAACTGCCTTTGACCTGCTTCAAGCCGGGTTTGCATACCCATAGACCTACATGGGAATGCAATGCCCGTCTGAACACCGAAAGCCCCCTTCATACCGGCCCTTCATTTGTGCTTTTATATCTCCCTGGGGGTCAGCTTTCATGGCTTACATTCTAAATGTTATTTTTAAGGAAGGGTTTGAATCTGACCAGAGGATGTAGGGAAATAATGATGACAGCTGTTTGCCCATCAAAACCGAAACGAGTCAACACTGCCATGGGGAAAGCACAACTGGTATGGAGGAGCGCTTTGTTTTCTTGTGTCGGGGCAGGCTGCAGTTTTTGTCTTTCTTTGGTGATGGGGCCAGAACTGGAGGTACAGGGTATCCTGGAGGCCAGATGAAAGCAGGTAAAGGAATGGGTTCTCCTAAAAAGTACCCATCATCTGAAGAAGAGGAGGAGGAAGTGAATGATGGGTAGGTAAACGTTCTAGGGTCGTTCCCTATAACAACCAATATGAGTCAACACTGCCATGGAAGAACACAACTGGTATGGAGGAGCTCTTCGTTTTTTTGTGTCAGGACAGGCTGCAGTTCTTGTCTTCTTTGGTGATGGGGGCCGGAAATGGAGGTACAGGGTATCGTGAATGGTGGGTAGGTAAAACCTATAGGGTCTTTCCTTGTAATAACCAATATGATTCAACACTGCCATGGAAGGACACAACTGGTATGGAGGAGCCCTTCGTTTTCTTGTGTCAGGACAGGCTGCAGTTCTTGTCTTCTTTGGTGATGGGGCCGGAACTGGAGGTACAGGGTATCCTGGAGGCCAGATGAAAGCAGGTAAAGGAATGGGTTCTCCTAAAAAGTACCCATCATCTGAAGAGGAGGAGGAGTAAGTGAATGATGGATAGGTAAATCTTCCAGGTCCTTTCCCTATAAGAACCAATATGATTCAACACTGCCATGGAAGGACACAACTGGTATGGAGGAGCTCTTAATTTTTTCGTGTCAGGACAGGCTGCAGTTTTCGTCTTCTTTGGTTATGGGGCTGGAACTGGAGGTACAGGGTATCGTGAATGGTGGGTAGGTAAAACCTATAAGTTCTTTCCCTATAACAACCAATAGGAGTCAACACTGACATGGAAAAACACAACTGGAATGGAGGAGCCCTTCGTTTTCTTGTGTCAGGACAGGCTGCAGTTCCTGTTCTTCTTCTTTGGTGATGGGGCCGGAACTGGAGGTTTGAGGTATCCTGGAGGCCTCATGAAAGCAGGTAAAGGAATGGGTTCTCCTAAAAAGTACCCATCATCTGAAGAGGAGGAGGAGTAAGTGAATTATGGGTAGGTAAACGTTCTAGGGTCTTTCCCTACAAGAACCAATATGATTCAACACTGCCATGGAAGAACACAACTAAAATGGAGGAACTCTTAATATTTTTGTGTCAGGACAGGCTGCAGTTTTTGTCTTTCTTCTTTGGTGAAGGGGCAGGAACTGGAGGTGCATGGGATCCTGGAGGCCTCATGAAAGCAGGTAAAGGGATGGGTTCTCCTAAAAAGTATCCATCTTCTTCATCGTCTGAAGAGGAGGAGGAGGATGAGGAAGTGAATGATGGGTAGGTAAACCTTATAGGTTCTTTGAGTTCAGTACTGAGAGGTATACTGAAAGTGACCCGGGGACCTGTCCGGGTTTGACTTCTGAGGTCAGGTAGAGAGCGTCTTTGGGCCGACTCACGGGTGAACTGAGGTGGCGGCCCTCTCAGGCTGGAGTGTATGGACCTTACGGGTGGCATGTGCGAATGGCACGTCTGTGGCGTCCGAGACTGATCAATCATGGACACAGATCTCCTTCCCCCTCCCATTCTTCTCTCCCCGAAGCTGTCACCTTCCGGGTCCGTGTTTGTAGAAGTGCCGATATCTCTCGTCTCTTTACGCGGAGACACATCTGATTCCGTTTGGCTGATGGAACGCTCGCTGCTTGCCCGGGCTAAGCTGCAGGCCCGGGAGCAATAGATTTGGCCGTGACGGGGCAGGAAGGGTTTACCGAGAAGAGACTTTCCGCACCTTCCGCAGCAAAAGCAGCGATCCGTCGCGTGCCAGTGCTGTGCTCCGTGTGATAGCTGACCTTCGTCCACACCTAAAGGCAAGAGCAATTGTAGAATTATCACCGAGAAGTCGCTTTATATATAAAGTGTATAACATATAAGTAATTTGCATGTTAGCCAGGGTTCTTTCCAGTAAGAGGGGTTAAAGTAGGACTAGCACTGGTCTACGGACTAGGGTCTGGTATTTTCCACTTTCTGTAACAGGCCAAGCTGTCCAGCAAAAGTGACAGTACGGGGCTTGGAAGAAACCATATAACACTGGCAGGGTTGCTTACAATGGTCAGCTTTTATTTATAGGATTAAAACCTTTTATATAAACAATAGCGGAGCCATGCCCATCAGATCATGTTAAGTACAGATCTGCGGAGGGGGAGTGGGATCACTTAAGTCAGGGGTGGGGGCTAAAAAAAAAAAGCATAAGTGCCCTTTGTTTTAAAGTGACAATGGTGGCAACAAAGGTCAAGTGTACTTATCCTTTAAGCTGCTTCCACTTTCTGTATCTGGCCAAACATTAGGAGCATAGGCCACCCAGGGAAGGGGAAGATGCTAAATAGCTGCCGTCACTTGCCGTGCTTTCAGCTGCCAGGACTTCCTTCCCTTACAGTTCATGGGGCCTTCGTCACAAATGTTTTATGAATGATAAAGCGATTTTTTTTACAATGCTTATGTTGTTTCACGGCCTCGATAATGTCAGAAACGGCTATTATTAAAGGAGAACTATGAGATGAGTCATTTTCACTCACCTCATAGTTCTAGCCGACCTGTGACAATGAGACTGTCACAGGTCGGCTCAGTAGATCGGGAGGTGAGCGAACACATACCGGCGTTCGCTCACTTCTCGATCCTGTCATGGCTCTCTGCCGTGACAGGGGAGGGGCTGGATTGCCCCCTCCGATCCGCCAGCGCTGACTGGCAGAACGGACGGGAGAGGGGGCGGGTACAGCTGGCTCTGCCTCTAGATAGGCAGAGCCAGCTGTCACTCACGCAGCTGGGCGGATCCCGACGTCCAGGTCGGGATCCGCTCCGGCTGCGGCGTCTCAGTATACCGCGAGCTGTAGCTCCCTATATACTGAGCTTAGGGTGACGGGAGGACGCTAGTTTGTGTCCTCCCGTTACCCTAAGGAGAACTATGGGGGAAGAGCCCTGATCCCGTAGTTCTCCTTTAAGTATGAGATGTAAAGCAGAATGTTTCTTACTGATGCTTTCGCCGCAGCTGTCACAGTACTGGGAGAACAGCCTCTCGTAGCACGGGCAGCAGTACAGCCGACGCTCTTTCATTATGTGGCGCTGTCCTACCAGGGCGCATTCGCACTCGAAGCAGCAGAAGTGTCTGGTGTGCCAGTGGTAGCCCTCAGCCTGAGTGCACTCCAACGAGAAGATCACCTGGAAGAGGAAAAAAGATTTACAGGCTATATACTAAAGATTCATAGAACTCCAGACACAGAAACGTTCATTAATATACGGTATATCCTCGTTGGTCACAAAGGACATCAATCAACTTGTGTGCACCAAATGCCTTTGCAAACCCAGCCATTAACTGTGCTGTACATAGTCTGTGCAGAGAGCAGAGCTGTGGGAGGGGCACAGCAGGCTCCACCCACTACAGGAGGGGGTGGAAATAAGACCAGTCACCCTCCACAAGGAGAGAGCGCAGCAGTGAGCGGTCTTTATTACAGGAGGGGGCGGAGACAAGACCAGTCCCCCTGCACAAGGAGAGAGCGCAGCAGTGAGCGGTCTTTATTACAGGAGGGGGCGGAGACAAGACCAGTCCCCCTGCACAAGGAGAGAGCGCAGCAGTGAGCGGTCTTTATTACAGGAGGGGGCGGAGACAAGACCAGTCACCCTGCACAAGGACAGAGAGCAGCAGTGAGCGGTCTTTATTACAGGAGGGGGTGTAGAGAGATAAGACCAGCCACCCTGCACAAGAAGAGAGCGCAGCAGTGACCGGTCTTTATTACAGGAAGTGGCGGAGACAAGACCAATTACCCTGCTCAAGCAGAGAGAGCAGCAGTGAGCGCTCTTTATTACAGGAGGGGCGGAGACAAGACCAATTACCCTGCTCAAGCAGAGAGAGCAGCAGTGAGCGCTCTTTATTACAGGAGGGGCGGAGACAAGACCAATTACCCTGCTCAAGCAGAGAGAGCAGCAGTGAGCGCTCTTTATTACAGGAGGGGCGGAGACAAGACCAATTACCCTGCTCAAGCAGAGAGAGCAGCAGTGAGCGCTCTTTATTACAGGAGGGGCGGAGACAAGACCAATTACCCTGCTCAAGCAGAGAGAGCAGCAGTGAGCGGTCTTTATTACAGGAGGGGGCGGAGACAAGACCAATTACCCTGCTCAAGCAGAGAGAGCAGCAGTGACTGGTCTGTATTACAGGAAGTCTCACACGGGATCACTGCACAGATCTGGAAGAAATACACATTATTTAGACAATACGGCTTTATTCACACTGGCGTGGACACCCATACGTCATGCGCGCCCATGTAGAGACCTGCATGCTGTATGGATGTGCATGCCCATTTGAATGGGGCCTTCTGGTTTATCCCGGAGCTCAGCTTTAAAGAGCCCCTGACAACACAACCCCCCGTCACCAATACACACAGGCTGGCAATCTGGACCACGTCCACTAACAAGAACCAGACGGAGGTCCTCAGTTCCAAAAAGTTTGGGCTAAAGACACACTTTAGAGGAAGGAGCTCACACCCACCTCATCGCACGCCGAGCAGCGCGGCCGTTGAAGTTCAGCGTGGTGGCGGCCGCAGTACACTTGCCCGTCTTGGTAGAAGTAGAGGAGGTCACACAGGAGCTCTGAGCAGCGGGCGCACGTGAAGCACTGAGGATGCCAGCAGGAGCCCAGGCCCGCTCTGGATGCAAATATTGCCACATCGCCGCCACTGATCTGGTGACCACACTGCAAGAATGATCACAGAGAACGTCTGTTATCATTAATATTCTATATCATTGTATATAACTACAGAGCAAGCTGAGCGTAGCATCATGGACCTCCTCGTATCAGACTCCGCCCATTACTGCATTCTACACCTCGGCACATTTATCCAAAAGTGATAACTTTCATTTTAGGTGATTAAAGGAGAACTATGAGGTGACCGAAAATCACTCACCCTCATAGTTCTAGCCTACGTGTGACAATGAGACTGTCACACGTCGGCTCAGTAGATCGGGAAGTGAGTGAACGCATACCGTCACTCGCTCCCTTCTCGATCTATCCCTGCAGAGAGCCGTGACTGTCACTCACGGCTCCCTGCAGGGATTCCCCCCCCCCCTCCCCTGTCCCATCCTCCAGCGCTGACTGGCGGAACAGACGGGGGAGGGGGCGGGTACAGCTGGCTCTGACTCTAGATAGGCGGAGCTGTCCCTCATGCAGTTGGGTGGATCCAGATAGTAATGTCGGGATCCGCCCCGGCTGTGGCGTCTCAGCAGTGGCGTCGCTACAGGGGGGCAATTGCCCCCCCTAGGTTTTCACTTGCCCCCCCGTGTGCCCGCCCGCCAGGGATCGGCAAGGTGTCCTTGCAGGGTCCGCCGCGGTCGTACGGAACAGTTGGTACGTCCCAACACCCCCGTCCAATTTGATGTTTTGGTACCTTCCTGCCCACGT
>NW_017307559.1:413121-413739 GCF_000935625.1 Nanorana parkeri
AAAAAAAAAAAAATAAGACATCCCCTGAAAATAAAACCTAGTGTGTGTGGGGCAAAAAAAATATAAGACAGTGTCTTATTTTCGGGGAAACACGGTATTGTTCCTAGAGTCGCCACTGCGTCTCAGTATACCGCGAGCTGTAGCTCCCTATATACTGAGCTTTGGGTGACGGGAGGACGCTTGTTTGTGTCCTCCCGTCACCCTGAGGAGAACTATGGGGGGAAACACTGACCCCATAGTTCTACTTTAAACCTCCTCTTAAGATGGAGATACACCTAAAATCTGACTGCACGATCTCCTTTAGCTTTACCAAACCTACACAATTCATCCAGTTAGTACCCTATCCGGCAGGCCCTTGTCTTGTTGATGGTAGATATAAAGGAGTTTCTACTAGGGATGCACCAATACCGGTTTTTCGGTATCGAGTACTGTATTCGGTACCGATACCGAATACCGATACCGGAAGTCCCATTCAGGAAGCCAGGCGGCGTGTAATGACTCGCCACCCGGCATCCCAATTAGCAAGGAAGCCGTCTCCCTGCTCCCTCATCACCAGGTGACGAGAAAGCATGGAGCCGGCTTTCTGGCCAATCAGGAAGCCGGGCGCCGTGTAAGGAC
>NW_017307559.1:414196-424056 GCF_000935625.1 Nanorana parkeri
CGCGTCATTACACGGCGCACGTCTTACTGATTGGCCAGAAAGCCGGCTCCATGCTCCCTTGTCATTAGGTAGGGGAAGGAGCATGAAGCCAGCTTTTTGGCCAATCAGAAAGCCGGGGGGGTGTAATGACACACTGCCCGACTTCCTGATTGGCCGGGAAGCCGGCTCCATGCTCCCTATTTCTACAATCAAATGGTATAGTGCAGGGGTCAGCCTTACATTACTCCTGGAGTCATTCATAGAACGCAGGCCGCGGCGTGGAGTCATTCATAGAACGCAGGCCGCGGCGTGGAGTCATTCATAGAATGCAGGCCGCGGTGTGGAGCCACTAATAGAATGCAGGCCGCGGTGTGGAGTCATTCATAGAACGCAGGCCGCGGTGTGGAGCCACTCATAGAATGCAGGCCGCGGTGTGGAGTCATTCATAGAACGCAGGCCGCGGTGTGGAGTCATTCATAGAACGCAGGCCGCGGTGTGGAGTCATTCATAGAACGCAGGCCGCGGTGTGGAGTCGTTCATAGAACGCAGGCCGCGGTGTGGAGTCATTCATAGAACGCAGGCCGCGGTGTGGAGTCATTCATAGAACGCAGGCCGCGGTGTGGAGTCATTCATAGAACGCAGGCCGCGGTGTGGAGTCATTCATAGAACGCAGGCCGCGGTGTGGAGTCACTCATAGAACGCAGGCCGCGGTGTGGAGTCATTCATAGAACGCAGGCCGCGGTGTGGAGTCACTCATAGAACGCAGGCCGCGGTGTGGAGTCATTCATAGAATGCAGGCCGCGGTGTGGAGTCATTCATAGAACGCAGGCCGCAGTGTGAAGTCATTCATAGAACGCAGGCCGCGGTGTGGAGCATGTTCTGTGAATGACACTGTAGAGAACATTTCACGGTAGGAGGGGATTATAACGCTCTCACCTTATTGCATACCGTCCCGTTCGTGCTTCTGGCGACCGGACGTGCAGCTCCGCGACCCAGGTTCTCTAGTTTCCGTTTTCGACTGAATAGCGTTAGCAGCTCCTCCTCTTCCTCTCCCTGCAAAGAGCAGCAGTACCGGGCCTGGGACAGGACCGGCTTACAACTAACAGCGGAACTGGGCCTAGTGTAGAACAAACAGCAGCGCTGGGTCTGCCATAGAACCATGCAAGAAGAGAGACAGGAAATGGAAACTCAAGGAAAGGGCATGCCAGATGAACAGGATGGAGCAGACCTTCCTCAACCTTTCTACCCCAAAGGAACTCCTGATATCATTTTCTGGGGTAAGGGAACCCCTGATATCATTTTCTGGGGTAAGGGAACCCCTGATATAATTTTCTGGGGTAAAGGAACCCCTGATATCATTTTCTGGGGTAAGGGAACCCCTGATATCATTTTCTGGGGTAAGGGAACCCTGCTAAAACCAATTCATTGGGGTTCACTGGGAAGAATGTCCCTTAACATTGGGGTTCACTGGGATAGATACACCTTACATTGGGAAGAATGCTCCTTACATTGGGGGTCAGTGGGGAGAATGTCCCTTACATTGGAGGTCAGTGGGGAGAATGTCCCTTACATTGGTGGTCAGTGGGGAGAATGTCCCTTACATTGGAGGTCAGTGGGAAGAATGTCCCTTACATTGGGGGTCAGTGGGAAGAATGTTCCTTACATTGGTAATCAGTGGGACGAATGCCCCTTACAGTGGTGGTTAGTGGGACAAATGCCCCTTACACAGTTGGACAGTTGGAAGAATGCTCCTTTCAGTGGTAGATAGTAGAAAGAATGCCCCCCCCTTACACTGGTGGTCAGTGGGAATAATGCCCCCTTACAGACAGCTTAAAGATTATTGGTGTCAGGCTGCTGGCTCTTCCTAGGGGTTCGGGCCCTGGAACTTTGCAGGTACCATCAAATTGGAGGTCAGACAGCCACTGCTGCCCCTCTACTCCCTGCTGCCCCAAGGCCTTGGTTGGCCTTGTGGGATATCCGGCCCTGGTCAGGTCACCAGCCTGGCTGGGTGGCATGGTTGTGTTAATCTCAGGACTAGATGAAGTCCTTTGGCAGGTAAAACAGCTCCCGTAGAATGAATTGGTGTACTGTGGACCAAGCCAACTTGTCTGAGCACCACCATCTCCCTGACACATCCCCCCTTACATGCATCTAGGGTTGCCACCTGTCCGGGATTCACCTGGACAGTCCGGGTTTTGAATGCCGTGTTCGGGTTTCATGGCGGCAGAAACCCAGACGCAAGATGTCAGGCAGACAGGGGCAACCAAAATTAACCAGTTGACATCCGCGGTGTTAGACCCCCTTCCCATCCAGGCCATTTTTCAGTATTCAGCGCTGCGGTACTTTGACTGACATTTATTCCAGGGCTACTGGCCCTCCACTAAAAACAGTCTCAACTGTGATATTTACATAAGAATGGGCGGTGCTAGTTACATATGAATAAGCCGCGACTCATTCTCCCCAAAAAAATGTCCGCTTGTCGCTAGAGTGTTCGGATTTCACTTGAAGAAAAGGTGGCGACCCCACATGCATCGTATCCAAGTATTTAGCCTGGAAGTCAGCTTTACAATTATTTATGGCCCTCCAAGAAGATTTGGTGAGAAGGTTTCCTTCTAATATAGGTGGAAGCAGAATGTGAGAAGCATCAAGAGATGGAGGGAAAGAGAAAAGGTAAAGTACAGGCCCAAAGACCGAACCGGGCCTTGAGGAACGGCAATCCTCGGCCAAGCCTTGACTTGGCCATTCTCCTCACCTCGCTGTCGTGTGGGGGTAGTTGGTGGAGAAGTTGCCTCAGTCGGTACCTCTCTCCTGGGCTCTGAAGATAGGGGACCTTGTCTTCTGGCAGACATCTGAAATACTGGTGTACCTAAGACAAAGCGCAGCCAACACGGATCAATCTCCGAATTAGAAAAACAACAGCCGTCGGAGAAAAATGATCGTGGGTGGTCGATGAAAGGCGGTACCTGCTCCGGTGTCAGCCCAGGCGGTGCCCAGGTGTATTTGTCGGAAGCCGTATCCGAGCTGCTTTCGCCCGACGACATCCGTTGTGCGCCAACCAGATGGCACAGAGAACGCTCCAGGTCGTGCAGAGGCGCCGCGCTGCCATGTTCCTCCCAACGGCACTGACAGTGCTGGCAGATCTTCCTGAAACAAAAACCAGCGTATGGTCGCCAACCGGTCTTTAACAACCCGCCACTGCCGACGTTTCAGATCCACTTCCAAGCAAAAGCAGATTCACAAAACCTTCATCCAAGATTCACACGTTTTTAATATTGAATCCAAATTGGAATCTTGGGTGAAAGTTGTGTCAATCTTGTGTAAAAACATAAACCCCTCAGTGAGCTGGTGTAGCTAAATGCACCCCGCGCTATATTACGTCTGTATAATGACTCCATACATCAATGAACCCCATTCTGCCGTCCACTTCCTTCTTCAGAGAGATTTCCCCCCCACTTCCTGCTGTGTCTATGGGACAGGAAGTGACAAAATGGGTCACAGATGGCAAAAAAAACCCCAAATAATAGGGGATTTAAAGAAGAACTCCAGGTAATGCGAAAAGTTAACACTTGCAGTAGGGCTGGAATGAAGAAGATATGCGCAGCCGATCCTCGATCCTGCGGAGGTGACCACTAACCTTTCTCCTGGGGTTACCACGTGTCCGGGTTTTGAGTCCTGTATGTTCTGTGTTCCGTGTTTCAGGCCAGCTAAAACCCGGACGCAAGATGTCACGATGTCAGGCGGACAGGGGCAACCGTGGGGTTCCAACGTGAGTGCATGGAGGAGGCACGGGACACAGAGAGACACTGGAACTTGAGGAGCAAGGAAAACAGTGTTGAAGGGCACACGCTCCTGGTTGTCTCTCCTCACTCACCTGGCTGCCTCTCTTCTCTCTCTCCTGGCTGGCTCTTCTCACTCTCTCTCTCTCACCTGTCTGGCTCTCCCTGCTCTCTCTCCTGGCTGGCTCTCCCTGCTCTCTCTCCTGGCTGGCTCTCCCTGCTCTCTCTCCTGGCTGGCTCTCTCTCCTGGCTGGCTCTCCCTGCTCTCTCTCCTGGCTGGCTCTCCTCGCTCTCTCTCCTGGCTGGCTCTCCTAGCTCTCTCTCCTGTCTGGCTCTCTCCTCACTCTCTCTCCTCGCTCTCTCTCCTGGCTCTCTCTCCTCACTCTCTCTCCTTGCTCATCCTCCTGGCTCTCTCTCTCCTTGCTCATCCTCCTGGCTCTCTCTCCTTGCTCATCCTCCTGGCTCTCTCTCCTGGCTCTTTCTCCTGGCTCTCTCTCCTTGCTCATCCTCCTGGCTCTCTCTCCTTGCTCATCCTCCTGGCTGGCTCTCCTCGCTGGCTCTCTCTCCTCACTCTCTCTCCTCGCTCTCTCTCCTGGCTCATCCTCCTGGCTGTCTCTCCTTGCTCATCCTCCTGGCTCTCTCTCCTGGCTTGCTCTCCTGGCTTGCTCTCCTGGCTCTCTCTCCTCACTCTCTCTCCTTGCTCATCCTCCTGTCTGTCTCTCCTTGCTCATCCTCCTGGCTCTCTCTCCTGGCTGGCTCTCTCTCCTCACTCTCTCTCCTCGCTCTCTCTCCTGGCTCTCTCTCCTCACTCTCTCTCCTTGCTCATCCTCCTCACTCTCTCTCTCTCCTGGCTCTCTCTCATCGCTCATCCTCCTGGCTCTCTCTCCTTGTTCATCCTCCTGGCTCTCTCTCCTCGCTCATCCTCCTGGCTCTCTCTCCTTGCTCATCCTCCTCACTCTCTCCTGGCTCTCTCTCCTTGTTCATCCTCCTGGCTCTCTCTCCTGGCTCTCTCTCCTCGCTCATCGTCCTGGCTCTCTCTCCTCGCTCATCGTCCTGGCTCTCTCTCCTTGCTCATCCTCCTGGCTCTCCTCACTCTCTCTCCTGGCTCTCTCTCCTGGCTCTCTCTCCTCGCTCATCCTCCTCACTCTCTCCTCACTCTCTCTCTCCTGGCTATCTCTTCTGGCCAAAACCAAGAATCAGGATTTTTGTCCTTAGAGAAAGATAAGCAGGTAGCCCACACAGCCTGGTGGTAGTCCCACGGCGAGGTTTACCTATTTGCACGCCTGGAGTTCATCTTTAACCCGTCCCAAATCCATGCAAATAAAAGAAAAGGGTTTTGGCGTCACATTGTAATTCTGGTGGCAGTCCTAGCCGTGTACCTTGGCATTGGGGGAAGTGGGGGGCGCAAAGCTGAATACAACAATGCATTGGGTAAGCCTAGTTTCTTGCATGGATAAGCAATGTGGCCTCGTGGTATTACATGCTGAGCTCTGCGTATGTCAGCGAGCCGGCAGTACAATGAGGAAGTCTGCGGAATGTGAAACCTGAAATAACAGCGAGATGATCCGATCCGTGTCACCGGGACTGAGGGAGAGAGTTCCCATCACAGGCTACCTCCATATCACTTGCAGCATAACACAGGAGGAGACCCGTACCACGCATACCAGAGGAGGAGACCCGTACCATGCATAACACAGGAGGAGACCCGTACCACACATAACACAGGAGGAGACCTGTACCACACATAACACAGGAGGAGACCCGTACCACACATAACACAGGAGGAGACCTGTACCACACATAACACAGGAGGAGACCCGTACCACACATAACACAGGAGGAGACCGGTACCACACATAACACAGGAGGAGACCGGTACCACACATAACACAGGTGGTCTCATATATAATGTCCCCGGTGGTCTACGTACCGCCACCTGTGTGCCAGAAATCCCGGACAGCGGTCCTTGCAGGAGTAACATGGCTGACCCTGGCCTGTGACATTGATCTCCGCTCCCTAATAAGAAATACAAAAGTCACATCAATCACAACTGTCACCTTCAGGCCTCGGCCCCCCAGCTGTGGTGAAACTACAAATCCACCCAGTGCCAATCTTAGGTATACTTTGGGTTTAGATCAGCAATAGGCAACCTCCTAACTCCAGCTGTTGTGGAACTACAAGTCCCACGAGGCATTGCAAGGCTTTGACAGCCACAGACATGTCTTCTAGAGGCAGATGCATGATGGGACTTGTACTCTCACCACAGCTGGAGGCTCAAGGTTGCCTAATCCTGGTCCAGAGGGTCGCTGTGAGGACTTCCTGTCCCCTTCGGGCCCAGTTACAACCACCGGAACCCCCTGTTCCTACACTGAGGCTTCCATGTATAGGAGACAGGTCCACTTTACAAGAGGACTGGAAGAACAAAACGCGATCATCTCTGCTGACGCAACGCAAGGCGCCAAGAGATCCCCGGAGACAAAATATCGACGATAAGACGGCGTCCGCTTTCCGATAAACTCTGCTCGTCAGCCCAAACACTGGTTCGTGTGACTGTAATGAGTGTACAATTAGAGGGCTTCAAATACAGAGCCCGGGTATGGGAAAAGCAGATGACGGAAGCTGACACAGCCGGGGGGGATCTCTGATCATGTGGGTGATATGTGCTAATTGCAGTGCAGAGCAGATGCTGGAAACTGTTTGAAGAGTATATTCCCCCCCTCCCCGACGAGGCAAAATGAGGGCTTCTGGGGGATTTACGAAAATGTGCACCCGGGGGACACCATTGGAGAGGTGACACCAATATGACTGACAGTCATGTTGGTGTCACCCCCTTTAAAAAGTCGGGCACTCGGTAATGGACCGTGTCAGGAGAGAGGATCCGGCGGCATACCTCATCCCGCCGTGTGAACGTCCCCTCCTCTCTCTGCCAGAGTCCATCACCAAGATGTCTGCCAGCAACCGTCATGGCGGGGTGTCACCCGGTCTCCGCTCCAGGTAACACCCGGCCTCGGGATGCCCCTGCCCAAGTCCATCTTTTGGTTTTTAAAGAGCTGCTATCTTGGCTGTTGGCTTCTCTTTCTAGGGAGTCAATGATCTCCGGGATAAGAGTTCCGGCTTCATGGGATGCATGCGTGTTCAAGGCCAAGATCCATAAGATGGGCTTCTCTTTCTAGGGAGTCAATGATCTCCGGGATAAGAGTTCCGGCTTCATGGGATGCATGCGTGTTCAAGGCCAAGATCCATAAGATGGGCTTCTCTTTCTAGGGAGTCAATGATCTCCGGGATAAGAGTTCCGGCTTCATGGGATGCATGCGTGTTCAAGGCCAAGATCCATAAGATGGGCTTCTCTTTCTAGGGAGTCAATGATCTCCGGGATAAGAGTTCCGGCTTCATGGGATGCATGCGTGTTCAAGGCCAAGATCCATAAGATGGGCTTCTCTTTCTAGGGAGTCAATGATCTCCGGGATAAGAGTTCCGGCTTCATGGGATGCATGCGTGTTCAAGGCCAAGATCCATAAGATGGGCTTCTCTTTCTAGGGAGTCAATGATCTCCGGGATAAGAGTTCCGGCTTCATGGGATGCATGCGTGTTCAAGGCCAAGATCCATAAGATGGGCTTCTCTTTCTAGGGAGTCAATGATCTCTGGGATAAGAGTTCTGACTTCATGGGATGCATGCGTGTTCAAGGCCAAGATCCATAAGATGGGCTTCTCTTTCTAGGGAGTCAATGATCTCCGGGATAAAAGTTCTGGCATCATGGGATGCATGCGTGTTCAAGGCCAAGATCCATAAGATGGGCTTCTCTTTCTAGGGAGTCAATGATCTCCGGGATAAAAGTTCTGGCTTCATGGGATGCATGCGTGTTTGAGGCCAAGATCCATAAGTGCCACAGTGTTTTGGGGCCTCTGAAGGACCCTTTCCCTGGTGGTATATGTTCTCAGATGGCCAATCGAAGTCTATGGACAGCTGGATCTAAACACAGGGGAGTCCGTTTACATCCGGTTGCCCCCCGCTCCGGGCAGGTCCGGATAAACATATGGAACAGTGTTCTGCTTTGCTAGACTTGATCGTGCCGGATCCGGGGTAATCTGATGTGAAGGGACACATGTCCATGTACATCCCATTCTCCATAGGCTAACATGGGGTCCGGTCAGTTCACTTTTTTCGATGGAGGGAAAAAACTGGGTGGACACGGAAGTCACGGCTGTTACATCCAATCCCTACCACTGATATCAGGAGGGGATCCATGCACGGATCCCCTACTAATCAGTTATTGCAATGAGGGGGGATATAAGGGGGAGGCATATAAGGGGGGATATTAGGGGGGTGCATACAAGGGGGATGCACCCGGCAGCTATGCGGTATAACAAAGGTCCATAGCATAATACATAATACGTCTGTTCACAATGCACATTATACTAATTGGACGCTTTACAAAACATTTTCAGGAAGACTCCATCACAATGCGTGTAATGTAATATATATAAATATGTTCTTTACATGTCTCCTGGTTTTCTCTGTGGACACGGAGGCCATGGACACATCACTTGTTAGAAACACACCGGTATTACTAGTCCTGTGCACACCCCGAGGGCACCTTCCCTCTTATCAGATTTCTCACAGAGATCAAAGCTAGGCCATGTACCATGCATACCGTGCTTGGCTGCGCACCTTCCCCAGCCTATGGGAGCCATGCCTGGGAAGGAGCAGTGTCCGTCAGCCGACAACGGGTTAAAAAGGCACCGGGCCGCAGCAAGAGGAAACAAGAACCCTGAAGACAAAAGTTGGGGCACTTAATAGGTAACGGCGACCTTTGTAATCATTCACTTGCTGTTAGGCTTTAATTGTCATCTATGGAGCTACACATGGTGGGAACCGTGACCTAAGTTCACAAAAATGAAGATTTGTCACATGGAAAAAGTAAGTACACCCCTACATTTCCCACCACTTCAAATCCTTGAAGAATTGGGTGTTCCAGACAAGGTGCCGATGATTACGATCTCCTTCGGCAGTATACGGGTGGAACCTGTCCCATTTACACCTCAGCTACATCAGCGTCATTAATGTTAAATGGTTTGGCCCAACCCTCTATCTGCCACTTTTGCTTTGCTTGGCCTGTTAAAGGAAGTTGAAATATAACACGGACTGGCCAGAGCACCAGATACAAATAAAGGGAGAAAAGGGTAAAAAAAAAAAAAAGAAAAGGAATGCGGCCACCACATCTGAGGACGGGTAAGCTGCGATATATGACACTTTGTATCTTGGATCCAGATGTGCATTTAGAAGTCATTTGATGGACATGAGTTGACTTGAACATCCTCAGAGTGACTGTGACGGCTCCTTTGTACGTCTGAGACGTGTATTTCCCCCGGGTGCCAAGTGTTGCTTTAAGCCTTTAATTTGCCGGAGCAGAAACATAATTGTTGTCTCGGGAAGATTCTGCGGGGTTGGGATTCTCGGAAAAAGTTCACCAGCCTTCTGTTTTCTGTGTCTGCTGACTGATTTACGAGCAGATCTACACAAATATGAACTCTTCTAAGTCGTATGTACAAAATCTGGTGTCACCGTCCTCCTGCTTAAGGTCCACCCACAGGAAGCAGGCTCAGCATGCTGCCACAGAGCCCACTTCTACCCTCGGGTCTGCACAGCAACGGTCTGCCCAAACACCGGGACCATATTGTGTACTACAGCACTCTACACAACAATGGCCTGGCCCACTGCGGGACCTAGGGGGGGGGTCCTGGGAGAGGAGCCTCATGGTGCCTAAGTTCCTCTCGTCTCCACTGACACAACACTGGCTGACCACTGCAGTGCGACATAATTTTGCCCAGTTCCAACCAGTTCCAACCATAATTTAGGGGTAATCCGGGGAAAGGAGCCTTATGGTGCCCACCAGAGCTCAGGGGTGGTCCAGGGAGAGGAGCCTCACGGTGCTCACCAGAGCTCAGGGGTGGTCCAGGGAGAGGAGCCTCACGGTGCTCACAAGAGCTCAGGGGTGGTCCAGAAAGAGGAGCCTCACGGTGCCCACCAGAGCTCAGGGGTGGTCCAGGGAGAGGAGCCTCACAGTGCTCCTCTCTCTGGACCACCCCTGAGTTCTGGAAAGCAC
>NW_017307559.1:426243-436617 GCF_000935625.1 Nanorana parkeri
AATTTCCGCGTCTCTTAATAATAATAATAAGAGTCCAGATAAGGATGGAGAGCTCCCGCTGATGTCCCGGGATGGGGGAGACCAGAGCGCCGCAGCTCCGGAGACAAAGAGAAACGCGAGCAGCGAGCGAGAGGCGATTGGCGTACGGAACGCGAGAGACCAGCGCGGGGACTGATCGCCTTACCTGGGACCGGCGCCTCCTGGAACTGCGGAACATCCTGACCCATGGTCTTGTCTCCGCCCCCTCCCGTAATAAAGACCGCCCTCTGCTGCTCTCTGTCCTTGTGCAGAGTGACTGGCCTTATTTGTGCCCCCTCCTGTAGTGGGTGGAGCCTAATGGGCCCCTCCCACAGCTCTGATCTCTGCACAGGCTATGTGCAGCACAGTGATGATGTCACTGCTATTTTATACAAGGTAATATCTGGGTTTGCAGAGGCATATGGTTCATTTATTGTAATGATTTATTGCGTGTATTGTAGAGCTGTGCTGCATACGTGTTCTGACATTCACTATAACTATTACATCCATGTATCATGTGATACATAGTTACATAGTATTTGAGGTTGAATAAAGACATTAGTCCATCAAGTCCAACCTATTAAATCCGTGTATGATGATACGATCCGTGTATGATGACAATCTGGTTGATGCCAGGGGTAGCCAACCTTTGTACTTCAGCTTCTGCGGGAACCACGAGGCATTGCAAGACTCTGACACCCACAGGCATGAATCCCACAGGCAGAGTGCATGATGGGATGTGTAGTTTTAGCACAGCTGGAGTGCTGAGGTCGCCTACCCCCGGTGTACGCTGTTGTTGTTTGACTTTTTGTTTTGTGACAACCAATACAGAGGTACACGGGAGAGTTTTGCGTACAGACTGACCTGACATGTACAGTTCACATTTACGGGCACTGTGACGTGTGAGAGCTCGTTGACATCCATCCTCCATGTGTCGGGAAGCTTTCATGTGTTAAAGCCAATTCATCAAAAGTCAACAACCAAAAAGAGCGGAGGCGGGGGGGGGTGCAATCTAATACAGGAGCAAAGAGGACTTGTTGTAGTCTCCCAACTTCTCCTCCAGGCAGCATATGGGGGAAGGGGAGGAGGGGGGCGCTCTGCAGAATAAAAGGAAATATAATGGGGATGATGAAATGTTCTCTCATCTACAAGAGGAAACAGATCTCATATCCTGATTGCCGCGTGCAACGGACTAAATAATCCAAAATATAGAAGATACCTCCATTGGTGATGAGCCGAGCGTGCCGTACCTGGGTTCAGTTCACCTGGGCGTTTGCCAGAAAACCGGGTTCAATGAATGTCTAAGCAAACCGGAAACCAGGGCAGCCCGTGTCCTAGCAACCAAAGATGCCAAGAGCCATAGGTTGCTAGGACACTAGAGTGTGGGCCAAACAGGGTTATTGGTTGCTAGGACACTAGAGGGTGGGCTGCAAAGAGTCATTGGTTACTAGGACACTAAAGGCTGGGCCAAACAGCTTCATTGGTTACTAAGACGCTAGAGGCTGCAATCTAATACAGGAGCAAAGAGGACTTGTTGTAGTCTCCCAACTTCTCCTCCAGGCAGCATATGGGGGAAGGGGAGGAGGGGGGCGCTCTGCAGAATAAAAGGAAATATAATGGGGATGATGAAATGTTCTCTCATCTACAAGAGGAAACAGATCTCATATCCTGATTGCCGCGTGCAACGGACTAAATAATCCAAAATATAGAAGATACCTCCATTGGTGATGAGCCGAGCGTGCCGTACCTGGGTTCAGTTCACCTGGGCGTTTGCCAGAAAACCGGGTTCAATGAATGTCTAAGCAAACCGGAAACCAGGGCAGCCCGTGTCCTAGCAACCAAAGATGCCAAGAGCCATAGGTTGCTAGGACACTAGAGTGTGGGCCAAACAGGGTTATTGGTTGCTAGGACACTAGAGGGTGGGCTGCAAAGAGTCATTGGTTACTAGGACACTAAAGGCTGGGCCAAACAGCTTCATTGGTTACTAAGACGCTAGAGGCTGCGCTGCAGAATCATTGGTTGCTAGGATGCTAGAGGCTGGGCTGCAGAGTCATTGGTTGCTAGGATGCTAGAGGCTGGGCTGCAGAATCATTGGTTGCTAGGATGCTAGAGGCTGGGCTGCAGAGTCATTGGTTGCTAGGATGCTAGAGGCTGGGCTGCGAAATCATTGGTTGCTAGGATGCTAGAGGCTGGGCCGCAAGAGCCATTGGTTGCTAGGACAGTAAAAGCTGGGCCTCACAGAGTCATTGGTTGCTAAGACACTAGAGGCTGGGCTGCAGAGCCACTGGTTGCTAGGACACTAGCGGCTGGGTCACACACAGTCATTGGCTGACTGGTGGATGAGCCGCACAGCATCATTGGTTGTTAAGGATGCAGGCGGGCACACCATAACAACCAATGACGCTGTGTGGCCTGCATAGCGTCATTGGTTGTCAAGACACTGGCAGCCACACATCATGGGTTGCTATGACGCCCGTGGGCACACCACAACAACCTCTAAAAATGTGGGGCCAACAGCATCTTAGCAACCAATGACTCTGTGTGAGCCATGCAGCTTCATTGGTCGCTAAGACACCGGCAGCCCTGACCAACCGACCTGGATTCAGTTGACTGGTGGGCGAGCGGCACATGGCTGCTGTAATGCAGATGGGCACACCATAACAACCAATGACACTGTGAGGCTGCCAGTGTCTTAGCAACCAATGGCATTGTGCAGTTCGCACTGCGTCACTGGTTGCTAAGATGCTGGCAAACCTACAGCGCCATAGGTTGTTGTGGTGCGTCCACCTGCATCCTAGCAACCAATAGGATGAGTTGGCTAGTGCTGAGTGACTCAATCACTGGTATTAGGTGTTGAAATATCTGTGATACCCCCAATTTTACAGGAAAATAAAAACCTATTTTGAGCCGAAATTTGTGACTTGTGAGTGTCGGAGCTAAAAAACCAGAAGAACAATCCTCTTCTTATTCCCCACAACAATGCGGTGATCCTTTCATTCCACGCCCACGCTGCGCTCAATGATGTCATCGCTCGCTGTGAATACACGCTTTTGTTGGGGGTATCACAGATATTTCAACACCTAATACCAGCGAGAATGAAAGGGGAACGTCACCCTGATCCAGTGGCATTACAAGGGGGGTGCGGCCTGCACCCTGGTGTCACCAAAATGACCGGCAGTCATTTCGGTGTCACCCCCCTCTAAAAAGTCAGGCACTCGTTCATGGACCGAGAGCCCGACAGTGTCAGGAGGGGACCCGGCGGGGTGAACGTCCCCTCCTCTCTCTGCCGGCGTCCATCACCAAGATGACCGCTGGCAGGCATCATAGATGGTCGCGCATGGTGGGGTGACACACGGCCTCGGGACGCCCCTGCCCTGATCCTATATTACCAGACTAATTAGGGATGCTCCAAAACTAAGCGTCGATACCGGCGCTTTACATTTTTATACACAAGCGCTTACAGGAGACCTCCCGGCAGCCTTGTGGGGACTTCAGGGCACCTGTTTACAGCGCCGGACGAACATCTCCTCCTTCCCGCCACCAGCACAGCCCTAGTGAGACCCGCGCACAGCCCTAGGGAGACCCGCGCACAGCCCTAGGGAGACCCGCGCACAGCCCTAGGGAGACCCGCGCACAGAGCATGTATAATGTGAAACCTCGCGCCACTACTCCAATCAAGTCAATCTTGAAATCGGTGGCTTCATATTATTCTGCATTGCTGTACAATGTATTGCTGGGATTTGTAGTCCTCTATAGCTGGTTGTATTATTCTGTATTGCTGGGAGTTGTAGTCCCTCTATAGCTGGTGGTGTTCTGCATTGCTGGGATTTGTAGTCCTCTATGGTCAGGTGGTATTCTGCATTGCTGTATAAAGTATTGCTGGGATTTGTAGCTCTCTATAGTTGGTGGTATTCTGTATAATGTATTGCTGGGATTTGTAGTCCTCTATAGCTGGTTGTATTATTCTGCATTGCTGTGATTTGTAGTTCTCTATAGTTGGTGGTATTGCTGGGATTTGTAGTCCTCTATAGCTGGTGGCATTCTGCATTGCTGTATAATGTATTGCTGGGTTTGGTAGTTCTCTATAGCCGGTGGCATTTTAAATTGCTGTATAATGTATTGCTGGGAGTTGTAGTCTCTCTATAGCTTGGAGTCAGTGGTAGAACTACCATGGTGGCAGCGGCTGCAGCTGGGACCTGGCTCTTCACCACTGTCCTAAAATAATCACTCTGTATTGTTTTAGAAAAACTGTCACATGACACACACAAAAAAAAGGTATCAGTAACTGGTATGGGCGAGTACCTGAGGAAGAGTATCGGTACCTGGTCTGGAAATAATGGTATCAGTGCTTCCCTTACACTACTATTATTACCTCCTTAAAGGGGAATGTCACCTTTATCTTAGATTAACGTGTGTGTGTGTGTACGTGTGTGTGTGTGTGTGTGTGTGTGCGTGCGTGCGTGTGTCCATTTAACACAAATGTTCAGTCCAATGTATTGAAGGCAACAAATATCAATCAAGAGACACAGAGAGAGTTTTCACCGTTTTAATGTTATGTAGAAATAATTGAGGCCTAAAGACAACGCCGGGGATTGGCAACCTCGGCCCTCCAGCTGCGGTGACACTACAAGTCCCATGAGGCATTGCAAGACTCTGACAGCCACAGACACGACTCCCGCTGGCAAAGGCATGATGGAATTTGTAGTTCTTCCACAGCTGGAGCGCCGAGGTTGCCTACCCCTGATCCACACAATAGACAATTCTGTATGAAAACGATGTATTCTGTGATGTCACCGCTCCAACGATGATGTCATTCAATTGAAGGGACGCCGTGAGGTCGCTCGCTTTTATAATGAGCTCACTATTAGAATATCGCTCCCGCTGATACGTGGTTCGGATTCAGTGGGCTCGGGGTGACGACTAACCGAAAACTCCGCCGCGTTATAATCCGGCGTGGCAGCAGCGCTCCCAACACGCGTGTGTTTCAGGGCTCAGCGGAGCATTAATATGAACCGTCTGAGGCGTTGGCGCTTAAAAACAAATAAACCGCAGGTCCAGCTTCTGGCCCATGAACATGTGAAGGAGATGCGTGTGCGGAGGGCGCGCTCACAGAACGCTTTGTCTCCAACAGCTGCTGACGAAATGAACAGGATCCCCGATCATGTGATCACTGTGACAGCCAATCACAGAGCTCACATCATCGTCAGTGACTGGTGTAGATATCTAAAAGCCCAGAGAGTGCAACTGGGCGCCGCCATCTTGCGTGTTGATGTCAGCAGCCCCACTCTGGTCGTCTTCTTCGCGCCTATGTAGCTGCCGATCGTAGACGGAGGAAAGGGGCCGAGGAGCTGAGCCAGCACAGACAGTATGTAGACACTCCCAGAAGAGGCGGGGCCGTGACTGTATGCAGACACTCCCAGAAGAGGCGGGGCTATGACGTGCAGGTGACCAGCAGTTATCACTGTCAGTTCCAGGAGACAATGGGAAGGGCTGACGATCATGTGACTGCCGTGGCAAGCAATCACATGATCAAGAAGCGCTCCTCTGTTTACAATTTAAAGGGCCAGCAGCAAGGGGGGGTTTTTTTATCAGCACACGGCTGTGCACTCTCTTTCACATGGGTACCAAAGTGTCAATGACATTGCACGCGGGCAGCCGAGTAACCATGGAAACAGCCTATCGGCATCCGGGCTGGTTCCTCTTGGATAGGATCTCCTGGCAGCTCCGATAGATCTCCACCAAGCAGTCCAGGCGGGGCTGGGAGCCCTGGAAGACGGGGACGACCTGGGAGGGCCCCTTGGGGTCAGCGGGGTCCCTGAGCAGGATGCAGAGGTGGTAGTGCACCTTGGACATGGAGATGGCCTCATTGATGACGACATCCTGCACCCGGCACATCTCCAGGAACACCGTGCTCTCCCGGCCCGAGGCGTACGTCACGCTCTTCTGGATGCCCAGCGAACCCAGCAGCAGCAGGGACTCCTGATCGATCTTCACCAGGTGCAGGTGGAGGAGGAGGCCCAGGATGGTGCAGAGGATGGCGGCCGACAGGACGGCGTTGTGCTCGGTAACCAGGAAGATGCCATAGGCGGCCAGCCACACCGCGCAGGTACAGCCGGTGAGGGAGCGGAGGGACAGCTTAGAGCGGGTGACGGTGAACTCCCGGCACGTATCGCTGTACGAGCTCTGCTGTAACCCGACCTCATCCCCGTGTATGTCCGAGTACACCGTGCCCTCCATGGCTGTCGGGTCCTGTCAGCGGACACTGACCTTCTTTCGGGAGGACAGCGGCGGGGGATACTGACTCTGACCTTCTTCCGGGAGGACAGCGGCGGGGGATACTGACTCTGACCTTCTTCCGGGAGGACAGCGGCGGGGGATACTGACTCTGACCTTCTTCCGGGAGGACAGCGGCGGGGGATACTGACTCTGACCTTCTTCAAAAGCTACTGGCTCGGCCCACTTCCGGAAAATAAGGGGCGGGGCTAGAAACTCCGCACTTATCCATGAGATAGGGGCGGGGTTACTGGCTGTGGCCCTTTTTTTCTCGAGAGTACAGGGCGGGGATAATGACTTTACCCTTCTTCCGGGATATCAGATATAGAGGATGGATCGGGAGAGATTCCCCCTCCGTGCACGGCGCACCCTGCTCTATATAGGATGGATCGGGGGAGATTCACCCCTCCCTGCACGGTGCACCCTGCTCTATATAGAGGATGGATCGGGAGAGATTCCCCCTCCGTGCACGGCGCACCCTGCTCTATATAGAGGATGGATCGGGAGAGATTCCCCCTCCGTGCACGGCGCACCCTGCTCTATATAGAGGATGGATCGGGAGAGATTCCCCCTCCGTGCACGGCGCACCCTGCTCTATATAGAGGATGGATCGGGAGAGATTCCCCCTCCGTGCACGGCGCACCCTGCTCTATATAGAGGATGGATCGGGAGAGATTCCCCCTCCGTGCACGGCGCACCCTGCTCTATATAGAGGATGGATCGGGAGAGATTCCCCCTCCGTGCACGGCGCACCCTGCTCTATATAGAGGATGGATCGGGAGAGATTCCCCCTCCGTGCACGGCGCACCCTGCTCTATATAGAGGATGGATCGGGAGAGATTCCCCCTCCGTGCACGGCGCACCCTGCTCTATATAGAGGATGGATCGGGAGAGATTCCCCCTCCGTGCACGGCGCACCCTGCTCTATATAGAGGATGGATCGGGAGAGATTCCCCCTCCGTGCACGGCGCACCCTGCTCTATATAGAGGATGGATCGGGAGAGATTCCCCCTCCGTGCACGGCGCACCCTGCTCTATATAGAGGATGGATCGGGAGAGATTCCCCCTCCGTGCACGGCGCACCCTGCTCTATATAGAGGATGGATCGGGAGAGATTCCCCCTCCGTGCACGGCGCACCCTGCTCTATATAGAGGATGGATCGGGAGAGATTCCCCCTCCGTGCACGGCGCACCCTGCTCTATATAGAGGATGGATCGGGAGAGATTCCCCCTCCGTGCACGGCGCACCCTGCTCTATATAGAGGATGGATCGGGAGAGATTCCCCCTCCGTGCACGGCGCACCCTGCTCTATATAGAGGATGGATCGGGAGAGATTCCCCCTCCGTGCACGGCGCACCCTGCTCTATATAGAGGATGGATCGGGAGAGATTCCCCCTCCGTGCACGGCGCACCCTGCTCTATATAGAGGATGGATCGGGAGAGATTCCCCCTCCGTGCACGGCGCACCCTGCTCTATATAGAGGATGGATCGGGAGAGATTCCCCCTCCGTGCACGGCGCACCCTGCTCTATATAGAGGATGGATCGGGAGAGATTCCCCCTCCGTGCACGGCGCACCCTGCTCTATATAGAGGATGGATCGGGAGAGATTCCCCCTCCGTGCACGGCGCACCCTGCTCTATATAGAGGATGGATCGGGAGAGATTCCCCCTCCGTGCACGGCGCACCCTGCTCTATATAGAGGATGGATCGGGAGAGATTCCCCCTCCGTGCACGGCGCACCCTGCTCTATATAGAGGATGGATCGGGAGAGATTCCCCCTCCGTGCACGGCGCACCCTGCTCTATATAGAGGATGGATCGGGAGAGATTCCCCCTCCGTGCACGGCGCACCCTGCTCTATATAGAGGATGGATCGGGAGAGATTCCCCCTCCGTGCACGGCGCACCCTGCTCTATATAGAGGATGGATCGGGAGAGATTCCCCCTCCGTGCACGGCGCACCCTGCTCTATATAGAGGATGGATCGGGAGAGATTCCCCCTCCGTGCACGGCGCACCCTGCTCTATATAGAGGATGGATCGGGAGAGATTCCCCCTCCGTGCACGGCGCACCCTGCTCTATATAGAGGATGGATCGGGAGAGATTCCCCCTCCGTGCACGGCGCACCCTGCTCTATATAGAGGATGGATCGGGAGAGATTCCCCCTCCGTGCACGGCGCACCCTGCTCTATATAGAGGATGGATCGGGAGAGATTCCCCCTCCGTGCACGGCGCACCCTGCTCTATATAGAGGATGGATCGGGAGAGATTCCCCCTCCGTGCACGGCGCACCCTGCTCTATATAGAGGATGGATCGGGAGAGATTCCCCCTCCGTGCACGGCGCACCCTGCTCTATATAGAGGATGGATCGGGAGAGATTCCCCCTCCGTGCACGGCGCACCCTGCTCTATATAGAGGATGGATCGGGAGAGATTCCCCCTCCGTGCACGGCGCACCCTGCTCTATATAGAGGATGGATCGGGAGAGATTCCCCCTCCGTGCACGGCGCACCCTGCTCTATATAGAGGATGGATCGGGAGAGATTCCCCCTCCGTGCACGGCGCACCCTGCTCTATATAGAGGATGGATCGGGAGAGATTCCCCCTCCGTGCACGGCGCACCCTGCTCTATATAGAGGATGGATCGGGAGAGATTCCCCCTCCGTGCACGGCGCACCCTGCTCTATATAGAGGATGGATCGGGAGAGATTCCCCCTCCGTGCACGGCGCACCCTGCTCTATATAGAGGATGGATCGGGAGAGATTCCCCCTCCGTGCACGGCGCACCCTGCTCTATATAGAGGATGGATCGGGAGAGATTCCCCCTCCGTGCACGGCGCACCCTGCTCTATATAGAGGATGGATCGGGAGAGATTCCCCCTCCGTGCACGGCGCACCCTGCTCTATATAGAGGATGGATCGGGAGAGATTCCCCCTCCGTGCACGGCGCACCCTGCTCTATATAGAGGATGGATCGGGGAGATTCACCCCTCCCTGCACTGTGCACTCCGAGGCAGTGTGGCGCAATGCTTAGTAATCTTCCACGGCATTGGTTCGGCTTATGCCAAAGGATAAGAAGAGAAGGAAGACACCACTTGGCCAAGGAGCCAGCTTCCCAGCCAATCAGGGTTATTACCGCCTCCCAGCTTCCTGATCGCACGGGAAGCCGGCTCCATGTTCCCCTACGGCACTGCCGGTCAGAGGAAATCTTCCTCTGACTGGAAGTTCCGATATCGAGGGTAATTCGGGCCAGGACCAGGGGCGTAACTAGAAATCACAGGGCCCCATAGCAAAATTTTGTACGGGGGCCCCGTGATTTCTAGTTACACCCCTTGCAGAGCCCACTTGAGGTCCCACACAGCCCACCTGAGGGGGACCCTGCAGAGCCCCCCATAGACTCTCTATGGTGGGCTCTGCAGGGTCCCCCTCAGGTGGGCTGGTCGCACTCCTTACCTGTCCGCCTCCTCTTCCTCCACGGTCGCTGATAGGCCCCGCCTCCGTCACCGGGCCCCACCTCCTTCTCCGTCCACGGGCCCGCCTCCTTCTCCTCCCCTGCCGGGTCGATTGGAAGAAACCACCTGGGCCGGCAGCAGATCATCTTCAACATTACACGACAGGTGACAGTGACCGGTATTATTGGGTGGCCATGATCTGGTAGACAAGAACCGTCACAGACTTGCGATGACAGCACGGTGTCCCTGTAGGTGTAAGGCGGCCTCTCTCCACCAGGGGGCCTCCTGGCTTACTCAGGGGGGCCCCAAGATTTTGGCCAGCACCACGGAAAAATGGACACTGATCCAGGAAGGGTTGGGATCCATTCTAAAAAATGTCTCCTCCATCCAGGCCTGCTTCACCTCTTACCTTCTACCACAGCTGCAGCTTCTGATATTAAAGGGGGGGGGGGCTCCGATGTGAAAAGGGGGCTCCTGAAGTAAAGGGAGGGCTTCTGATTAGGGTTGCCACCTTTTCTTCAAGTGAAACCCGAACACTCTAGTGCCGCGCAGAAATTTTTTTCTTGGGAGAATGAGTCGCAGCTTATTCATATGTAAATAGCTCCGCCCATTCATATGTAAATATCACAG
>NW_017307559.1:436628-438564 GCF_000935625.1 Nanorana parkeri
AGCAGGGACCTCTTTTTTTTGCATGTGTTTTTGTGTGGGGTCTCCACTGAAGATCCATACCTGACCTCTATCTGAGATTGGGGTCTGTTATGCATTTTGGATGGGCAACAGGTTTTGTTTTTTTTTTCATTTTAGGACCGGGGTGCCCCCAGATTTTGTGTATTTTTTTAGGGTGCTGGGACTGAGAAAGGTATCAATCACTTTTCTTGATGTCCATTCCAATGGCAGAATATCTGCTGGAAAGCTCGATACGGAACTTCCAGTTTCTATCCATTCCGGGCGCATCAAAAAGAAAAAGGCGGGCCAAGTCTTACAGTTCTCTTTAAGCCCGAGTAGAAAAGCCTGTCCCCTGCCAGCGTGCTGCTCTTTGTCCGATGCCCCATAGGTCACAGAGCTCCAAATCAGCAAGGAGCACAAGCTTCTGCTGATTGCAGAGTTGTAGGTCTGACCCAGCAGGTGGCATGTTGGATTTCTGCAGAGAGACCACTGCTTCCCCCACAGAGCGAGGGTTCTTCTCTGCAGCTGCTGGCAGGCAATGGGCTTTCCTATTCCGGCTGTGGCTGCTTTTAGTAAGAAAACCAGCTATAAGGCCTCATTCACACAAGAAAAAGGCGGCGTGCACAGCTCCGCGCAGGGCAGCTCCCGGGGAGGACAGGTGCTGCGTGTGATTAGTACGCAGCCCCCGTCCTTCTCTATGGGAGTAGGCGGCCGTACGCCCGTGCGGGTGTCCGTACTCGTACACTGACAGGATGGGTCCGAGCCGGGACACCCGTACCCGTACGGACCTGCACTAGGGGGTGAGCGTAGGTCGGCGTAGTCCCATAGAGAAGGATGAGGGCCGCGTACTAATCACACGCAGCACCTGTCCTCCCCGGGAGCTGCCCGATACGGCCGTGCACGCAGCATGGAGCTGTACCTGCCGGCCGATACCCGTGTGAATGAGGCCTAAGCCATTGAACGCCTTTTGTTTTGATGCACCTGGGATGCATTTAGCTCATTTATACTGAAGGTTAAGGCCTTGTTCACACCAAATGCAGAGCAGATCCGGTCAGGTTTCTGCACACGCACGCTAGTCTTTTAGATGCGTTTTTGGCTTTAAAAAAATAATATATATTTTTTTTCCGTTAAACATGGGCTTTCAGTGCGTTCCAGGCATTTGCATGCGTTTGCAGATCCAGAGCAGGTAAAATAGGGCCTGCTGCAGTTTTTTTTTTTACCTGCTCTGGACCTGCACACTGCGATGTGAACTGGAGCTAAAAATACCATTGGAATACATTGGACGCAGTTTTGATCCGGTCTGCACCGGCTCCGTGCTTGGTGTGAACAAGGCCTCAGACAAAACACACAAGTCAGCGATATGAAGAAACAACGTACGCGGTCTGTTCCAGTCTGTCTTTATTTCCATTCAGGGTTACAACACGCAACTTTAGTGTCACAAACACAATATACAGCACAAAGGGGTACCAGGCATGGGTAACTGGTGGGGGGACGGGGGTGTACATGAGAAGCGGGCAGTAATGACGTCGGCTGTGGGCATGGAGGGGACTTTAGTACCCAAAGTGCACAGGGAAGGGATGACCCTCATCTCAGCAATATTCTCATACATCCCGTCCCTCATCCAATCGTCACCAGAGATGGCCTAACCCTTTAAATGTCAACTGCGGCCAAAGTCCCAGCTCTCCCACAATGCCACGGGGCAGTCCCGTCATCCTTCTAAACGATTAAACCCCGCGTCACCGATCCCTATTATTGTGCGAGGATAGAAATAAATGCGTTGCAATGTGCAAAAACGTCACAGATTGCTAAAAGGAAATCTAAAACTAACCAGAAGCTTAAAAACGGTGCCGTGTACCTAACGCTCTGCGGAAAAATCAATTTCCCCGCCAGAAGAGTCGGAGGACTCAATGTTTTGTTCTGTCATAAAATGCTAAATACT
>NW_017307559.1:438889-448320 GCF_000935625.1 Nanorana parkeri
ATATCATATAAACATCACGGACACAACATTCTCCCATTTATATTCACTCCGGCAGCCGGGCTGCAGCACTGCACATCGGAAACATCACAACCTGAAGCTTGACCTCAATGATCAGTTGCGAAGAAGCCTGCAAGCGAGACGGGGGCCGGAAAGGAGGGATTGCCGAGGGGAGAATGAGAAAATAAAATAAAAAAGGGTCACAAAACAGGAAATGAGGTGGAGGAAGGTAGCCGGGACATGGAAGTAGGCGAGTAATGGATATGAAGGAGAAAGGGGAAGATTCAGGAAAGATGGAAGAATGATGGTTCAGAAGGACGGATGCAAAAGGAGGACAAGGGGACCAACGATGACGAGAGAAGATCAGGAGAGGGGTGTAGAGGTTTTGATGGAGCATAGTGTGTGGGGAGGGAAGGGTTGTTGATAGACAGACCACCATGATAACACATTGAATGAGAGAAGAACAACAGTTCAGAAGGACGGAGGAAAAGGAGGACAAGAGAAGATCAGGAAATTGGTGTCCATGTAGAGGTTTTGATGGAGCACAGTGTGTGGGGAGGGAAGGGTTGTCGATAGACAGACCACCATGATAACACATTGAGTGTAGGATGGAATGAGAGAAGATCAGCAGTTCAGAATGACAGAGGAAAAAGGGAGGACAAGGGGATCAACAATGACAAGAGAAGATCAGAAATTGGTGTCCATGTAGAGGTTTTGATGGAGCAGTGTGTGGGGAGGGAAGGGTTGTCGAGGGAACAGGCCACCAAGTTAACATATTGAGTGTAATATAGAATGAGAGAAGAATGATAGTTCCGAATGACAGAGGCAAAAGGAGGACAAGGGGACCAACGATGAGAAGAGAAGATCCGGAAAAGGGTGTCCATGTAGAGGTTTTGATGGGACACAGTGTGTGGGGAGGGAACGGTTGTTGAGGGGACAGACCACCACGTTAACATATTGAGTGTAAGATTAAATGAGAGAAGAACAACAGTTTAGAAAGACAGAGGCAAAGGAGGGCAAGAGAAGATCACCAAAGGGGTGTCCATGTAAAGGTTTTGATGGAACATAGTATGTGGGGAGGGAAGGGTTGTTGTTGGACAGACCACAATATATTAACACATTGAGTGTAGGATGGAATGAGAGAAGATCAGCAGTTCAGAAGGACAGAGGAAAAGGAGGACAAGGGGACCAACAATGACGAGATAAGATCAGAAATTGGTGTCCAAGTAGAGGTTTCGATGGAGCATAGTATGGGGGGGAGGGAAGGGTTGTTGAGGGGACAGACCACCAAATAAACATATTGAGTGTAAAGGAAGAGGAGAGTAGAAATGTAAGCAGGAGAAGGTTTGGCAAAGAGACGGATAAGAATAGAAAAGACGTAGGAGGGAAACAGATGGTGGTAGAGGGGTAGAGATATATACAAACCAAGTAAGGCAGAGAGACAGTCCGCCAATGGGGAGGAAGATGGGCAGGAAGTAGATGTTTTAGGTAGAGGGGTAGCGGCAGGGGGCGTTGAGAGGAATGGAAAAAGGTAGAAGGAATGCAAGTGGGCAGATAAATGAACAGGAGAGAGAGAGAGAGAGAGAGAGAGAGAGAGAGAGAGAAGGGTAGAAAAGAAAAAGGTGCAACATTTTGGGTGGAGAAGGGTGGACATAGATGAAGGTTGGCAAATGAGTTATTTGGGGAGGAGGCAGACAGGGACACAATAGGAAGACAAGAGGACAGGTGCAGGAGGGTATATCAGTGAATAGTTTGGGTGGAGATGTATAAAGACAGTAAGGTGGAAGGACAACGAGGTGGTTTGAGTGCAGACGAGGTTGTAAAGAGATGAAGATGGGAAGTTTGGACAGGAAGGGTATAACGAGATGAAGGAAATGAGAAGGACGGGTATCGGGTAATAAAGTATATAATATAAAAACGGAAAAATGAGGGAAGAAGGAGAGAAAGAGAAGTAAGAACATAATGTACACAGTCTGCAAAAGAACCACAACAAAGTCTGCACATGATATCAAAAGTCTTCACTTTGTTCTAGATCAGGGTCCAGGGGCGCCCACAGTTTTTGTGTTAAGATCTACTTTGCCAAATGACGAGCTACATGAGATCTACCAACGAAAAAAAACTCCCACGCTCTCTCTCCCCTGGCTATCTCTCCTCGCTCTCTTTCCTAGCTGTCTCTCCTCGCTCTCTGCCCTGGCTGTCTCTCCTCGCTCCCTCTCCCCTGGCTATCTCTCCTCGCTCCCTCTCCCCTGGCTATCTCTCCTCGCTCTCTTTCCTGGCTATCTCTCCTCGCTCTCTGCCCTGGCTCTCTCTCCTCGCTCTCTGCCCTGGCTCTCTCTCCTCGCTCTCTCCCCTGGCTGTCTCTCCTCGCTCTCTCCCCTGGCTGTCTCTCCTCGCTCTCTCCCCTGGCTGTCTCTCCTCGCTCTCTCCCCTGGCTGTCTCTCCTGGCTCTCCTTGCTGTATTTTGCTGTGTACACTAATATTCTTTGATGTAATACATGGCACTACAACCACCAGTATCCACCAGAAAGGTGTCGGGGAGCTCGGCTCAGCAGACTCGGGCTAATAGGTAATCATGTGTGCACAGCGAGGGGCCGCCATTCCCTCTCTTCCCCCCTTCCTGATCTACCCGCATCAGCTCTGAGACCTCCTGCTAGATCACCATCTACCTAATGGGCCCCTCTGCTGTAGAGGATCTCTGGTCGAAAACTACAAATAAATCTGTATTTCAATATCACATTTCCATAAGTTCTCTCCCAATAACCGTAACCTTACTTATGAAAGATGTCCATAGGATGGACTTCCTTAAAGTGATAAAGCCGAATTCTTTTTTTTAATTTCCCCTTTAAAAGGAGGCCGTCCTTCGCTGGAGGCTGGTTGCTTTTTTCCTTTAAAAGTTTTTAATTCCTCGTTTTCTAGTGTGTCCCCGCAGCGCTTCCCCCCGGCCCCTGCACGGGTGACACCATCGTTCTAACGGAGGCACCCGTGCGCGCAGTGGCTGTGTGCGTCCATAGACACAGCCCTGAGGCAGGCCACGCCCCTTCCCTATTTGATTGATGGCAGAAGGAGCCTATGGCTCATCTGCCATCAGTATCCTCCCCCCCCCAGCGACCCGGAAGTTCAGGGAAAGGAGGACCGCTTCGGGACCGGCGGCGGGGACAGGTAAGCGTGGAGGGGACTGGGGTAGAAAAAAGGTGCTGGAATGCATTAAAATGGTGCCCAGCGCCCTGCCTACCTCTTTTCATTAGGCGATAAGGTGGGAAAATGAGACGGGTTCATCTAGATCAGGGGTAGCAAACCATCCGGCCCTCCAGCTGTGGGTGAAACTACAAATCCCATGATGCATCTCTCTTCGGGAGTCGTGCCTGTGAGAATCCTGCAATGCCTCATGGGATTTGTAGTTCCACCGCAGCTGGAGGGCCGGAGGTTTGCTACCCCTGATCTAGATCCTTGGTTCTCAACGGGTGGGTCGTGACCCAAAAGTGGGTGGCGAGCCCGTGTTCAGTTGGTGGCCTTCCACTTTTCTGAGTGAGAGGATCCTCGGACTCCCCCTAGCGCAGCGCCGTCAGTTCTCTCGCCAAGCAGCCGTTCAAAATATGCCGCCCGGTGCCGAGTGTCAGCTTGAGGTGGGATGGGGCCATGGCCGTGAGGGAGCTTCCTCCATACATGCATCGCTTAGAGCTCCCTCACATGGCCTGTAGAGGTGCCTGGACCGGAGTGACGTCACATTCTGGCTCCCGGCACCTCTACAGGACGCGCAAAGGAGCTGTACCAGCATTGCACATATGGATGGAGCTCCATCACAGCACCACATCCCACATTGGACCCCGGGCTGAGGATCCATTCCAGTTCTCATAAGGTAGGGAGACTGGGTGGATCTTAAAAACACAAGTTGCTGTGTGAGATTGTGTTGTGTCTGTAGGTCAGTGCTTCTGAGGGCCCGTTCACACAAGTACAATGTGCTAACGCACTGTACCACGCAATCGCACCTACTGTGCATTCTGGTGCCGGAGGTGTGTTGCGTTGCCATTCATTTGAATGGTACCCCAAACGCACCTCCCACCCACAGTTCGTACGCCCGCATCGAAGCGCACGCGGTACCCTAATGCCGTGCATACCATTGCAGTGCGACTTAGAGAACTATGAGGAGGGGGGGGTGCTTTTCACTCACCTCATAGTTCGGGGCGACCTGACAATGAGACTGTCACGGGTCGGCTCAGTAGATCGGGAGGTGAGCGAACACATACCGGCGCTCGCTCACCTCTCGATCCTGTCACGGCTCTCTGCCGTGACAGGGGCTGGATTCCCCGCTCCGATCTGCCAGCGCTAACTGGCGGAACGGATGGGGGAGGGGGCGGGTACAGCTGGCTCTGCCTTTAGATAGGCAGAGCCAGCTGTCACTCACGCAGCTGGGCGGATCCAGACATAATTGTCGGGACCCGCTTCAGCTGCGGCGTCTCAGTATACCGCGAGCTGCAGCTCCCTATATACTGAGCCTAGGGTGACGGGAGGACGCTAGTTTGTGTCCTCCCGTTACCATAAGGAGAACTATGGGGGAAAGCCCTGACCTCGTAGTTCTCCTTTAATGACCAAGGACAAATGTGGGTTACACAGGTTGAGGACCACTGGTGTAGAGAGATAGTCAGATACATTGTAACAATAAATGATCTAACTACTAGTTACTATTTAACCCTTCACTGTCCCTTCGCTAACCCTAATTGGCTCTAATGAACTCCTTCCCTCGGCTTCTGATTTTTAGCCCATTTTCTTTTCCCCCCTTTCTACGCATTTTGTTTTATTAATTTCATTTGTTTTTCTAGCATTGCATTCATGAAGAACTCAAGGAATTAAAAAAACATCTTACCCCCGCAGTGGGGCTGCCCCTGTACTGCAAGGGTTAAGTGCTCATTTTGTTCTAGGGCAGGCAACCTCGGCTCTCCAGCTGTACTGAAACTACAAATCCCATAAGGCCTTGCAAGCCACAGGCATGACTCCCAGAGGCAGAAGCATGATGGAATTTGTAGTTACCCCCCTCAGTTCACTGCCCGACCGGTGGCATCTCCCTGACGTCATCACGTGCAATGTGGGGTCAGCAGTTCTGCATTGTATGGGAGGAAGCCAAGGGTCCGTCCCCATCCTCAAAGGAGAACTATGGGGTCAGGGCTTTTCCCCATAGTTCTCAGGGAAACGGGAGGACACAAACTAGCGTCCTCCCGTCACCCTCAGCTCAGTATATAGGGAGCTACAGCTCGCGGTATACTGAGACGCCGCAGCTGAAGCGGATCCCAACAATTGTGCCGGGATCCGCCCAGCTGCGTGAGTGACAGCTGGCTCTGCCTATCTAGAGGCAGAGCCAGCTGTACCCGCCCCCTCCCCCGTCCGTTCCGCCCGTCAGCGCTGGAGGATCGGAGCGGGGAGGGGGGAATCCAGCCCCTCCCCCTGTCACGGTAGAGAGCCGTGACAGGATCGAGAGGTGAGCGAACGCCGGTATGTGTTCGCTCACCTCCCGATCTACTGAGCCGACCTGTGACAGTCTCATTGTCACAGGTCGGCTAGAACTATGAGGTGAGTGGAAATAACCCCCCTCATAGTTCTCCTTCAAGCGTCTCTCCATATAGGAAAGTGCTGGCCACCGGTGGGAAGTAAGGATTAGGGTAAGTGTACTTATTTCATACCCCCTAGACAAATGAGCATTTAACCCATGCAGTGCTGGGGCGGGCACTAGGTGGGTAATTCTAACTTTTATAAATGACCCTCTCTATGTTCTACAAGGATTGTTATGAGCATTTGGTCAGATGTTCATCTAGATCAGCTATTCTCAACCAAGGTTCCTCCTGAGGGTTTCCTTGAGTAGTGAGCAATGGAGAATTGGTTTCCCACCAATAATAACCACCAACGCAAGAGGGCGATTTTCTGCTGACCACCAACGTTGGGGGAGTTACATCTACCCTGACCACTAATGTTAGGCCACACCACAGTTTTCACTGTCTTCAGTCCTTTCTTTTTCATTCAACTGAATTCCTTAAAATAATTATATCCTATACAGCAGATGGCTGTTCAAGAACGCCGTGGCCTGGGTGTCAAATACTCCAGGTATGCTACTTTCTTTATTATTTTATTGAACACTTTGTATAATTTACTCCTCATGCTAATGTATGGTGACCTGTAGGTGTCATCATTTTTATCATGGGTTCCTCGAGGCCTTCAAATAATTTCAAGGGTTCCTCGGGGCCTTTAAATAATTTAATAGGTTTCTCGAGGCCTTCCAATAATTTTAAAGGTTCCTCGAGGCCTTCCAATAATTTCAAGGGTTCCTCGAGGCCTTCCAATAATTTCAAGGGTTCCTCGAGGCCTTCCAATAATTTCAAGGGTTCCTCGAGGCCTTCCAATAATTTCAAGGGTTCCTCGAGGCCTTCCAATAATTTCAAGGGTTCCTCGAGGCCTTCCAATAATTTCAAGGGTTCCTCGAGGCCTTCCAATAATTTCAAGGGTTCCTCGAGGCCTTCCAATAATTTCAAGGGTTCCTCGAGGCCTTCCAATAATTTCAAAGGTTCCTCGAGGCCTTCCAATAATTTCAAAGGTTCCTCGAGGCCTTCCAATAATTTCAAAGGTTCCTCGAGGCCTTCCAATAATTTCAAAGGTTCCTCGAGGCCTTCCAATAATTTCAAGGGTTCCTCGAGGCCTTCCAATAATTTCAAGGGTTCCTCGAGGCCTTCCAATAATTTCAAGGGTTCCTCGAGGCCTTCCAATAATTTCAAGGGTTCCTCGAGGCCTTCCAATAATTTCAAGGGTTCCTCGAGGCCTTCCAATAATTTCAAGGGTTCCTCGAGGCCTTCCAATAATTTCAAGGGTTCCTCGAGGCCTTCCAATAATTTCAAGGGTTCCTCGAGGCCTTCCAATAATTTCAAGGGTTCCTCGAGGCCTTCCAATAATTTCAAGGGTTCCTCGAGGCCTTCCAATAATTTCAAGGGTTCCTCGAGGCCTTCCAATAATTTCAAGGGTTCCTCGAGGCCTTCCAATAATTTCAAGGGTTCCTCGAGGCCTTCCAATAATTTCAAGGGTTCCTCGAGGCCTTCCAATAATTTCAAGGGTTCCTCGAGGCCTTCCAATAATTTCAAGGGTTCCTCGAGGCCTTCCAATAATTTCAAGGGTTCCTCGAGGCCTTCCAATAATTTCAAAGGTTCCTCGAGGCCTTCCAATAATTTCAAAGGTTCCTCGAGGCCTTCCAATAATTTCAAAGGTTCCTCGAGGCCTTCCAATAATTTCAAAGGTTCCTCGAGGCCTTCCAATAATTTCAAAGGTTCCTCGAGGCCTTCCAATAATTTCAAGGGTTCCTCGAGGCCTTCCAATAATTTCAAAGGTTCCTCGAGGCCTTCCAATAATTTCAAAGGTTCCTCGAGGCCTTCCAATAATTTCAAAGGTTCCTCGAGGCCTTCCAATAATTTCAAAGGTTCCTCGAGGCCTTCCAATAATTTCAAAGGTTCCTCGAGGCCTTCCAATAATTTCAAGGGTTCCTCAGGGCCTTCCAATAATTTTAAAAGGTTCCTCGAGGCCTTCCAATAATTTCAAAGGTTCCTCGAGGCCTTCCAATAATTTCAAGGGTTCCCCAAGACCTTCAAATAATTTCAAAGGTTCCTCGAGGGTTTCAAGGGTTCCTCAGAGGTGCAAAGGTTGAGAAAGGCTGATCTAGACCAATGCTAGTTCTGCTCTTGTCAAGACAGCTTCTGACTGGCTTTAGGTTTGGCCCTAACACATTTTTTTTCCTCCGTGGACAATGTGTGATAATAATGTGGTCTTCAAACTGCAGATCATTCTGGGAGCTGCAGGTAAACAAGAACGTCTGGTCATGCTGGCTTGTTATTTTCAAGCAATGTAATGATGAAGACAAGGTGTAGACCACTGTAGGTCTACACAGCCTACCCCCACAGGCACTCACCAGCTCACATCTGGTTGGAAAACGAGGTTGGGACACCTTGCTGGCTATACCCGCCTTGGCTGTATCCCTGTTGGTTATATTCAGGCTGCTGGCCATAGTAGTCAGGCTGGTAACCTCCTTGTTGTTGTGGTGGTTGTTGTCCGTATGAGTCCTGCTGACCATAGCCTTGGCCCGGCGCATAGGTATCAGGCGCTGGTTGCTTCTCCTGGGCTGGTGGTGGTGGGTGCTTTATGAATGGAGCTGTCCATCCCGTCTCTTTAAACACAAACCAGATGTTTCCCAGCCAGATGATGCAGTTCAGGAAGCCGAAGGCCTGTGTGGAGGAATTCAGATTCAGTATGATCACATGATGCACAGGGAAGGTGAAGCGGACGCAACATCTCAAATCTATACGTGCCACCACAAGACCCGGAGCCACCAGTAACAAATAATAAGACCAACTCATACCACCTCACACCACCCCATACCCTCTCATACCCCCTCATACCACCCCATACTATCTCCAACCACCCCATACCCCCTCATACATCTCCTACCACCTCACACCACCCCATGCCCTCTCCTGCCACCTCACACCACCCCATACCCCCTCATACCACCCCATACCCTCTCATACCACCGCATACCATCTCCTACCACCCCATACCCCCTCATACATCTACCACCTCACACCACCCCATACCCTCTCATATCATCTCATAACCTCTCCTACCACCCCATACCCTCTCCTACCACCCCATACCACCTCACAGCACCCCATACCTTCTCATACCACCTCATATCATCTCATACCCCCTCATACCCTCTCCTACCACCTCATATCTCATACACTCTCATACCACCTCACACTATCTCATCCCTCCTCAAACCCTCTCATACCATCTCCTACCACCTCACACCACCCCATACCCTCTCCTACCACCCCATACCCTCTCATACCCCCTCATATATTTTCCGGCCACTCAGAAAACAGGCACTGAGTAATGACCCGCCTCCCTTATTGGCCGGGAAGCTGGCTCCATGCTGTTCAGGCGGCTCGTTACTGATTGGCCGGAAAGCCGGCTTACCAGCCAATCGGCATGGAGCCGGCTTCCCAGCCAATCAGGAAGCTGTGAGGAGGTTCATTAGTCTTTGTGATGACAACTCACCACGGAGGTGTTGAGCCCGGACACGACAGGATCCCGCTCCTCCTGACACTTGTTGTCAGGGTTCTCGCAGGCCGGGATCTGCTCGATGATCAGCTCGGGGTCCGTGGCCATCTTAATGTCAGACAACCCCTTGGCCCAGGCGCTGGAGCAGACCAGCCACATGAAGGCGAAGACGGCGGTCACTATGCAGTCCTGCGCGGGGGAGAAACGCACAGCAATGAGGAGCGAGAGAAACGCACACGAATGGGGGGAGGGAGAGAAACGCACAGCAATGAGGAGAGAGAAACGCACAGCAATGGGGGGAGGGAGAGAAACGTACAAGAATGGGGGGAGGGAGAGAAACGTACAAGAAT
>NW_017307559.1:448370-458118 GCF_000935625.1 Nanorana parkeri
CCATAAGATACAATGATGAATCACGTAAGCTGCTGGCAATGCTCTAGGCCGGGCGTGGGCCTGCCAGCTGTGCTGAAACTACAAATCCCATCATGCATCTGTCTCCGGGGGTCATGCCTGTGGCTGTCACAGGTTTGCAATGCCTCATGGGACTTGTAGTTGCAGCACAACTGGAGGGCCGGACTTTGCCCACCTCTAGTCCAGGCACACAGCTCCCGATGCCAACAGGATGGGGGATGGGATTTCCTGGCTCCCATAGTCAGAGCTTTGGGCTAGAGTCCATGGGATCCGTTAGAGATCATTCAGAACTCATTGACTTGTATGTCTGGGTTGCGGCTGACCTGCTTCCAGCAAGCTTTGCATCCCTATAGACTTGTATGGGAATCCAAAACCGCCGTATCTCCTCCGGTCCCCTATTTGCACGGCGTTACCCCGGAAGCTTCCGGAGGACTTACAATCATCGGGCCTTTGTTGTTCTCGCGGTACTTGGTCTGGAGGAAGATGTAGGTGACGAGCGCCCCCAGCGAGTAGAGGAAAGCGAACACCGCGATGGTGACGAAGAACTCGGCGGAGGAGGAATAATCCCCGACCAGAAATATCTTGTTTGAGCCGGCTCCTCGGCATGTTGGGGCATCAAAGTACTCCTGGTGTAGCCTGCGGGGGAGAGAAGGGGAAACCAAAGGAGTTAAAGAGGACCTGTTACAGGGAATGCCGCCATTTTGTGGACTGTGGTAGGGACTCACAAGCACATGGGAGACACTTTAAAGATGTTCTAGGACTTCCTAATTGGGATAAGAGAAATTAAGGGCCCCCCCCCTCCCTGCCATACCAGGTCACATGCCCTCGGCACTGGGAGGGCCCCCCCCCCTGGAAAAGCACCTTGTCCCTGTGCCGATGGGGACAAGGGCCTCTTCCCAACAAGGCCCTGGGGTGTTGGTTGTGGGGGTCTGTAGGCAGGGGGGCTTATTTGCATCGGGGTACCCCTTTCATAAAGGGGGGAATTGTGGATGAGTAAGGGGTACCCACCCACTAAAGGGTTAAATAAAAAGACCAGACTTTGGAAAAACTCTTTTGATTGGAAAAAAAACACTACAACATTTTTGGACAATTCCTTTAATTGAAACACCCCCCCCAAAATGATTCCAATGAAGTAATCCACGTCAATCACGGCGTCCAGCGTTGTCAACGAAGACGCCGACTCGCTGAAATTTTTTTAAAAAGCCAGACGCCCGCCGACCCGTCATAAATGACCTGGTGGCAGCAAAAAGTAAACAAATGGGTGGAGCCATTTTGGGGGAAATGCGTTGGGAGTGAAAAATTTAGGTGGTTTTAAGGGTGTAAATGGGCTTTCAATGGATCCCGAGGATCAGGGATGAGCTCAGGTTCAGAACCCGGAGCTCCTCCGAACAGCGCCACAGGCCACCCGTCTAATCAGCTGAAAAAAAAAAAAAAAAAGGAGGGGGGGGGGGGGGGGCAGGGTGCTTGTGCTGACATCATTGACCTTCTCTGACCACGTAAGGTCATGGCAAAATGAATACACAATTATATACTGGCATTAGTGACAATGCTTAATAAAGATTAGGCCGGACTACATCATATATTATATATTTTAGGGGTGCACCGAAATTTAAAAAAAACGAAACCGAAATTTTAAAAAATTGTCTGCGGATTTAAAAGCCAACTCCATAGGAGGTGGCCCAGGACCAGATACAAGTAGTCCTTGTCTGTATATACGTTGGATCGGCCACCAGCCGACAAATCATTTAGATATGGATCTGGAACTCATTAGAACTGCCTTACCCACAAGAAAAGTGACTATGGTGACAGGTTCTCTTTAAAGGAGACATTTAGGCTCCCAAGCTTAAACAGAGCCCCATCTGCTTGTTTACCCGGCCAGAACGGTGGAGGCTTGACTGCCCTGAACCCGGAAGTGCTCTGAGTTGAGCGCTTCCAGGTTCATACTAAAACATAGGAGGAGATCTGTGATTAAAGTAATTGCTTGGGATGCACCGATACCGATACTAGTATCGGTGCCGATACCGAGTATTTGGGTGAGTACTCTTTCAAATGCTCCGACACCTAGCACGAGTACTTCCTGTATCAGGAAGCCGGGCAGAGCATCGTTACACGCTGCCCGGTTTCCTGATTGGCCTGATTGGCCAGGAAACGGCTCCATCCTCCCTCGTCACTTGTGATGAGAGAGCATGGAGCCGGTTTCCCGGCCAATCAGGAAGCCGGGTAGCTTGTAATGACGCTCTGCCTGGCTTCCCGATTGGTCAGGAAGCTAGCAACTCCGGAAGCCGGGCGCCGTGTAATGACGCAGCGCGGGGGCATTCTGATTGGCCCGGAAAGGCGGCGTCAGGCTCCCTCGTCATCTCATCAATCATAATATTAAGAAACTGACCTTAAAGCATTAGTTTGTATTGCTTTAGAAAAAAATTTGACCTGTCCCTTTAAGAAAAAGTATCGGTAATTGGTATCGGCGAGTACTTGATCAAAAGTATCGGTACTCGGTCGTAAAAAAGTGGTATCGGTGCATCCCTAGTAATTGCCATTCTAAAAAAAACGTCTGAAGATGTCCGGAGCTCAGAATGTGTTCCTATTAGAATCCTGAAGTTATAACAGGATTGTATGTGCCGGGACTTTACAACTCCTTTAAAAACTTTATTGCTATCACAAGGGGGCTGAACATCCCCATATGTGATAGCATGGTGCTGGTGACAGGTTGTCTTTAAGGAGACATTAGGGGTCTGTTCGACTCCCAAGCTCAAACAGACCGCTATCTGCTTGTGTACCCGGCCAGAACGGTGGAGGCTTGACTGCCCTGAACCTGGAAGTGCTCAGAGTTGAGCGCTTCCAGGTTCATACTAAAAACATGGGAGATCTGTGAATGGAAGTCATTGCCATTCTAAAAAAAAAAACGTTTGAAGACGTCCTGAGCTCAGTGTGTGTTCCAATTGGAATCCAGATGTTACAATGTTATTGTATGTGCCGGGACTTTACAACTTTGTTACTATCACAAGGGGGCTGAACATCCCCATATGCGATAGCATAGTGCTGGTGACAGGTTTTCTTCAGGGAGACATTAGGGGTCTGTTCGGCTCCCAAGCTCAAACAGACCGCTATCTGCTTGTGTACCCGGCCAGAATGGTGGCCCTATCCGCTTGTGTACCCGGCCAGAGCCGTAGCTGGCTCCTTTTGCACCCGAGGCAAGAACAGAAAATTGTGCCCCCCAACAGACATGTGATGTCACCCAACGCCGCACTTGTGTGGCATCATGTGACGTCATGCGCCCCGCCTCCAGGCGGGGGTAGAGCAGTGGGGATGCGAGGAGAAGATGGAGCCTGTGCCGCTCTTCTCCCTGCCGAGCCGTGGCTGCCGGGTGCCCCTGTTGCCATGGTGCCCTGTGTTTGTCATGGTTGCGCCCCCTCTCAACGGCGCCTGAGGCGAGTGCCTCACTCGCCCCCATGGTAGCTACAGCCCTGTACCCGGCCAGAATGGAGGAGGCTTGACTGCCCTGAACCTGGAAGTGCTCAGAGTTGAGCGCTTCCTGGTTCACCGTACACATGCGAGAAGTCGTCATTCTAAAAAATGTCCCGAGCTCAGTATGTATTCCTATTACAATGCTGATGTTATAACCGGATAGGATATGCCGGGGGCTCCTTTAAATTACCACCCTACCCGACTTGCCGTATTAAAAAGGTGCAGAAAGGTCATGTTATATCGTACAAAAAAACAAAATGGTGGATGACCACAAAACTCACTTAAATGGATATTCAAAGTCCACTTTAATATTCAGCTTGCTCTCGGTTTTGTTGCTACATTCAACGCTGAGCGTGAATTGTCCGGAGTAGCTTCCGCATGTGGCGAAGGCAAAGATAGAGAAGAGCTGTAAAGGGAGACAAAGAGGAAGGCAGAATAAAGACAGGGTGACCCACAGAGAAGGCCGGCATTGAGGACTACAATCAGCATGCAGCCAGCGTTATACAGTATATAGAGACGGGAGGAACAAGAAAAACGGGAGGAGGATGGGAGATAACAGAGGCAAGGATGAAGAGGTGGGGCGACTCATACTGTATAGAACAAGGGATTCGATCGGCGGTCTCAAAGTACCGGCCCGCTGGGGGCCAATTGCGACCCGGTAATCCGTTGCCCGCGGACAAGTCAGGTAGGCGGTCACGGACCGTGCACCCCGACCTGCGGGAGCAGCTGCACGGTCGGCATCTCTGTTGGATGCAGCAGACCGTAGAGCTGCTCCCGTCACGCAGATCCTTTTCGGCCAGCGTCTTCACTAAACGCGGGCCGAGAGGATTGATCAGTCAGGTCTGCAGCAGACCTCACCAATCACCCGCTGGATCACCAGGGATCGCGCCTACCCGCCTCCTCCCTGCAGAAACATATGCAGGTGAGGGGAGCTCTTTGTAGGTGGACAGGGGCGGTGTATTAGTGTGGAGGGGAGTGCATTATGGGGGGTTGTATATTATGGGGAGTGTATTATTGTGGGGGGGGGTCGGGCGGAGAATGTATAAAAAAAAAGTGGGAAGTGTAATTTTGTGGGGGGGGCCTGAGGAAATTTGAAAAGCGGCCCCATGGGAGAAAAAAAAAATGTCCAGTGGCCCCCGAGTGACTTGAGTTTGAGACCCTTGGATTAGATGAAGGATGCCGGCCAATCAGAATGGAGAGCTAGAGCCTCAGTGCTAATGGACAACGCATTTCCAATGGAGGCATTGGGATGACACTATGGAAGGCTATGGGCAAAGGACTATCTCAGGGCCAGTCGCTTTAATAAAAGGACAGTTATCCTTTAAATAGGCAGCAGCTGTCATTTGTTGAGGCTCATTGGCTGCCTTGCTCATGGGATTTGCCCGGCCTTGTTCTAGATTTCACTAATTGCATTATTATCGCTCTTAACATGGCTGCGTGTCACAGGTCCACAGCAATCTGCTCCCTACCAACGCCATAGACATACCTCCTTTCTCATCAGGGGGCGTCCTCAGGCCCGGGTGACACCCCACCGTGACGTCATCGCGCATGCACGGCGATCTTATCGATACCTGCTGGCGGCCATCTTGGTGATGGACGCCGGCAGGGAGAGGAGAGCACAGTCACCCGGCGGGATAAGATATTCCACCAGGTCCCCTCCTCTCTCCCGAAACTGTCAGGCACTCGGTCCATGACCGAGTGCCTGACTTTTCAGAGGGGGGGGTGACGCCAAAATGACTGTCAGCCATTTTGGTGTCACCCGGGTGTGGGCCGCATCCCTGTTGTGACGCCACTGTTTCTCTTGCCAAATAATGATGACATTAGGCCCCACCCTTCCCAATATCACTTCCAATGTTACAATAAGAACTGCTGGTTTGTGGCAATTCTTATTCTAACATTTACCTTAATATGCCCAACTTTCATCCCTCCTTATTGGTCTCATTGTTTGGCATAGGAGGTGTCACAGTTCAGCTGCAGACTTGCAGCTGAACTGTTACTTGTGGTTCTACAAGTATATACATATCTCTTACCCCTGGTTCTGCAAGCATGCAGGGCTGTGCTGGTGCTTGTAGTCCTCCAGGGTTGTGCTCTGAACCCGACCTCACTCTTGCACCTGTCTGCAAGCTATAGGCGTTGGCCGACCTCTCCTGCTGTTTCTTATGCAGTTTGTCCTTGGATATCCCTGTGTACAGTCTGCCCTGTGCTTTGCTTTGTCCTTGGAAATCCCTGTCTACAGTCTGCCCTGGGCTTTGCTTTGTCCTTGGATATCCCTGTGTACAGTCTGCCCTGGGCTTTGCTTTGTCCTTGGATATCCCTGTGTACAGTCTGCCCTGTGCTTCGCTTTGCCCTTGGAAATCCCCGTGTACAGTCTGCCCTGTGCTTTGCTTTGTCCTTGGAAATCCCTGTGTACAGTCTGCCCTGTGCTTTGTCCTTGGATATCCCTGTGTACAGTCTGCCCTGTGCTTTGCTTTGTCCTTGGATATCCCTGTGTACAGTCTGCCCTGTGCTTTGCTTTGTCCTTGGATATCCCTGTGTACAGTCTGCCCTGTGCTTCGCCATTGTCCTTGGATATCCCTGTCTACAGTCTGCCCTGTGCTTCGCCATTGTCCTTGGATATCCCTGTCTACAGTCTGCCCTGTGCTTCGCTTTGTCCCTGGAAGTCTTCAGACTGTCCCTAACCTTTGATTCGTACCCTGTACCTAGTAGGTGAGTTGGGTGGACCTAGGGATTGTGACCTGGGGTCAGCACGCAGCCAAGCCCATCTCCACCATCAGGAGCTCTGGCGATTCCCTGCTGGCCCTTAGATTCCACATCCTGGGGGACCCCGTGCCACCTACTCAGCATTGCAGCACCCTGACTTGTATTTAAACTTCCCGCTTAAGCCGACTTCCACTGCCTCCTTCAGTTCCCCTGCTCTGTTCCCCTGCTTGTATTCCAGCTCTGGGAGTCGTCAGCCTACACTGCTTGGACCCTTTTCTCTGAGTGTCCCTGCGAGTGCTAAGGGTCCACATACCCGACTCCAATTCATACCCGTGAGCCCCGGATCCGTGACAGGAGGCCCCATTCATCCTACTTCAGGAGTCCCCTCTATTGTTACTCTTTGCATGGCACCAGGACCTGGCATAATGTCCTCCTCCGGTGTAGTCACTTCTGTTTCATTGGTTTATACTGGGCTTTTCCCCCAACTTTCATATCCCCCCCCCCCTTTGGTCTCATTGTTTGGTACAGGAGGCCCCATTCCTCATTGTTCAGGAGTCCCCTCTATTCTCCAGGGCTGGGGAACTCCCTTGAGGAATCACATGACAAATATGGCTCCCCTACATCAGGGGAGTCCAAACTCCGGCCCTCCAGCTGCGGTGGAACTACAATTCCCATGATGCATTGCAAGATTCTCACAGCCACGACTCCGGGAGAGAGATGCATCATGGGATTTGTAGTTTCACCCACAGCTGGAGGGCCGGAGTTTGGACACCTCTGCAGATCGACCTTCACCACACAGCACCTGGTGACCTTCCTCTTATTACAGTACAATCTACTCAGGATAATGCTGGACCTTTCAGTCTCCAACATGCTGCTCCCTATTACACAATAGCAGTATCTCCTTCCCGGCCTGCTTGTTCCTGGACTGGAGTTACCGAATGTCTGGGGAGATCAGACCAATCATATGGTGATGAAGTTCCTTATCTGGAGAAACAGCTTGCGTTAAAGGAGAACTATGGGGTTAAGGCTTTCCCCCATAGTTCTCCTTAGGGTAACAGGAGGACACAAACTAGCGTCCTCCCGTCACCCTACAAGTTCAACCTTTGTGTGTCTGTGTGTGATTCCGCATACGTGTGTGTGTATATGAACATGTGAAGGCATGGTCGGAGACTTTGCTGGCGATTGGTAAAATGATACCGCCAATGCATTGCGGAGGGGTTGGGCTCCCCCTTCTTCAGGGCTCATATTGATAATTTGGGGTGATTGCCCTGGAGCTACTAAGAGACTATGTGTGGGGATTTGGGTCAGTGTGGGGGAGGTTGGTGTATCTCACAAACCTGGCTGCATCAGTTTACCAATAAAGTCTGGAACCGTACGTTCCTGTGTACGACGCTTCATTCAAGGCGCTTTTCATTGGACACACACACACAAGCCATCAGCCTGAGGAACCAGCACCTTGCTCAATTCCTAGAGGTACCCGACAGTCAACCTTTCTGGAATGACCTACCAGCCGCACCACAGTTCTTACCCCTTCTTCCTACCATCTGACCATCAACCACCAATCAGGTAAGGCCTCACAATCCGGCACTACTCCTATCAACCCTTCCCCGTGCAGCCCCCCTCCATTTACGTTGGAATTATCTCCTTTGGGTCTACCTGGTGAGATGGTGAGGCTTGAAAGCCAAGCTGAAAATTGAGAGTTGACATCTGCCGCCTACAGCTTTGGTTCTACTAAACCACACGTGTCAAACTCCAGGTCCAGGGGCCGGATCCGGCCCACCAGGCCATTTCCTAGACTTCTACTTTCAGATCTCGGTATTAAGTTATTACTACAACCCGTGATAATGGAATGCAGAGGCAACGATGATGACGATTAGATACATTTATATGGTCTTACAGATACCATTGAGGGCAACCATAATGTTGATGCGGCCCACCATTATATTGAGTCTGACACCCCTGTACTAAACATTTTCGAGAGGCTTTTTGCGGTGAAAGTAGTCTCGTATCAGGTTGGCCATACACTGCCTAAATTTAGGCCCGAGTCGGCAGGTCTTGGACGAAAATCAAGCTGTGCTTGGGCCTGTGGGCACCACTTCATTCAACTAATGTAGAAGGAGCTGTGTCGAAAAATGCAGCACCCCCCACTGCAGTCAGAATACAATAGTCCACCTCTACACGCATCTTCACCATATAATGACATGTCCACCTCTACACGCATCTTCACCAAATAACGACATGTCCACCTCTACACGCATCTTCACCATATATCGACATGTCCACCTCTACACGCATCTTCACCAAATAACGACATGTCCACCTCTACACGCATCTTCACCATATATCGACATGTCCACCTCTACACGCATCTTCACCAAATAACGACATGTCCACCTCTACACGCATCTTCACCATATAACGACATGTCCACCTCTACACGCATCTTCACCATATAACGACATGTCCACCTCTACGCGCATCTTCACCATATGGCCGCTTTGACTTGGCCAAATCTGTTACCCGTTCACTCGAATGTATCTGTAGCGTGTACGGTGCTAATTATACGGATCATATGTAAATGAGTCGCAGATGTAACATGTCAGCCTCTCTTGTTGCCAAATTTAGCTAGAAAAGGTGGGCGGCATAATCAGGGCCGCTGGGCACCTTCCAGAGCTGGCAGCTTCTTCAATGATCTGGTTAATAAATACTCCGCGTTGCATCATGCAGTAACATTGGAACCCCTTGGCACTTGCAGTGCGGCCCGTCACGCCCTAGCCTTCAGTAGCGGGAGCCTTCATTTGAATAGAAGCTGTAATGACAGCGATCTCTAGCAGTATCATGTAGCAAATCCCCAGTCTTTGACCGTCTCTTGTAGTGTGTCCTCAGTCTCCAAGCACCCCCGTTGCATGCCTGCAGCCACCGACCATCTCCTGTAGGGTGTCTGCAGCCTCTGACCATCTCCTGTAGGGTGTCTGCAGCCTCTGACCATCTCCTGTAGGGTGTCTGCAGCCTCTGACCATCTCCTGTAGGGTGTCTGCAGCCTCTGACCATCTCCTGTAGGGTGTCTGCAGCCTCTGACCATCTCCTGTAGGGTGTCTGCAGTCTCTGACCATCTCCTGTAGGGTGTCTGCAGTCTCTGACCATCTTCTGTAGGATGTCTGCAGTCTCTGACCATCTTCTGTAGGATGTCTGCAGTCTCTGACCAACTCCTATAGTATGTCTGCAGTCTCTGACCAACTCCTATAGTATGTCTGCAGTCTCTGACCATCTCCTGTAGTATGTGTACACCTTTGTCCCGGCACTGTCCTCCGCAGACACTCCACTACATTGTGCAGGGGCAGGATATCCTCTTCTAAGCTGAGTGACACCCAGTGCCGTGTAACCCCCTATATGTGAGCAAAGGCCCCCTGGGTGTGCACCAACACACAGCCTCGGGTCACATGACAATGCTGCATAGAATGGCGCTTGTGTGTGTCGTCTCTGCAGCACCGAGGACCGTCCACCGCTAAAGTCAGAGAAGACAGAGGACCCGGGTCATCACATGATCAGCCTAAATTCCTCAGAA
>NW_017307559.1:458501-465029 GCF_000935625.1 Nanorana parkeri
CTCCTAGGGTGATAACGCTGCTCCTCCATAGGTAGTACAGTGAGTAAGCATTGTCATTATAATGTATTGCTGGCAGGATCAACAGCAACCAATAAAGAAGCCACCACATCTAAGGACTGGTAATTAAGGATGGGCTCGGGCGTGTTCGCAGCTCCACGTGCCGAGACCGGCCAGGAAGCTGAGAGAGCGCCAATCACAGGCACCGAGACGTATCCCGATCTCTGTAGCTGCGGACCGGGATAATGTCTCAGTACCTGTGATTGGCGCTGTCAGATTCCTTGCCGGGCTCGGCACGTGGAGCGGCGAACACGCCCGAGCCCATCACTACCCTAGGAGGAGGCAGAGGAGCCTCTCGCCTAGAAAAGTGGAAGGCATGCGGCGACCCGCTGAACACGGGGTCGCCACCCACCAGTTGAGAACCGAGGGGGTAAACTATAAACACGGCCCAGAGGTGCTTACATCGGTCACCTTTTATTGCCATGGTTTATGGTGTCCAGTGGCACAGCTTAAACCACAGGAATAAAAAGGTGACCGATGTAAGCACCTCCGGCAGTGTGCTCGCTCGGAGCGGCCATTCAAGATATGCTGACCGGTGCAGAGTGTCAGCTTGAGGTGGGCTGGGGGTATGGCCATAAGGGAGCTCCATACATACATGCATTGCGTAGAGCTCCCTCATGTGCCCTGTAGAGGTGCCGGGACCGGAGTGACGTCACATTCTGGCTCCCGGCTCCTCTGCAGGGCACGCAAGGGAAGCTGTACCAGCAACGAACGTATGGATGGAGCTCCGTCGCAGCACAGCCGCCCACACCGGACCCCAGGCTGAGGATCCGATCCAGTTCTCATAAGGTGCGTTAGTAGTCCCATGCGATTAGTGCACTGTACCACGCTATCGCAACTACTGCGCATTCTGGTGTGGAAGGTGTGTTGCGATTCATTTGAATGACACCCCCAAATGCACCTCCCGCCCCGCAGTCCGATCGCCTGGTATTGCAATGCCGTGCGTTCCATTGCAGTGCGACTTGGGTCGCGACTTAAAAAAGGAGAACTATGAGGGGGGTGCTTTTCACTCTCCTCATAGTTCTAGCCGACCTGTGACAATGAGACTGTCACAGGTCGGCTCAGTAAATCGGGAAGTTCCCCTCCTACATGAAAGAAGGTGGCGAGAGCCGCAGAGCAATGTGTCCGCTCGCCCCCCCCCCGAGGGGGTGTCAGGCGGGGTGGCGTGCTGTGCCCACGCTCTCTGCATGGGAGTTCACGCTGGGCAGCCCGGGCAGGATTTATCGTGGTGGTAATCCGGGAGGAGGATTGCGACCTCGCCAATCTCCGCAGAGACTGGAGGAGTATTTTTAGAGCGTCGGCCATTTCGAACAGCAAAGAGGATTACCGGGGGGGGGGGAGACACACACACTCAGGGTGTGAGAATGCACAAGTCACAGCGCCAACGTAAACCGATCACAAAAATGGGAGTCAGGGATGCGCTGCGCAGGGCCGCTTTGAGGTCTAGGGTGGGGCCTAGGGGGCTATAGTAAAAGACCGGGCACTTATATACTGTATTATATCTATTTATTATCAGTTTTAGGTGGACTGGCCCTTTAAATAAGTGTGTGTATGTATGTATATATATATATATTTTTTAATTGGATGGGATTTCATTGGCGAGATCTCGGTGTTGAGCCCCAGGGTCTACTGTGTCCAGAATAAGGGGTTCCCCTTGTTCTGTACATTTTATATTATGGAGAATGAATGCAGGAGGAGGAGCTGGGAACACGCAAAAGGGGGCGGGGACACACAGAACTTCAGGAAGAATGAATGCAGGAGGAGGAGCTGGGAACACAAAAGGGGGCGGGGACACAGAACTTCAGGAAGAATGAATGCAGGAGGAGGAGCTGGGAACACGCAAAAGGGGGCGGGGACACACAGAACTTCAGGAAGAATGAATGAGGGAGGAGGAGCTGGGAACACAAAAGGGGGCGGGGACACAGAACTTCAGGAAGAATGAATGCAGGAGGAGGAGCTGGGAACACGCAAAAGGGGGCGGGGACACACAGAACTTCAGGAAGAATGAATGCAGGAGGAGGAGCTGGGAACACGCAAAAGGGGCGGGGACACACAGAACTTCAGGAAGAATGAATGCAGCAGGAGGAGCTGGGAACACACAAAAGGGGGCGGGGACACACAGAACAAGAAGAATGAATGCAGGAGGAGGAGCTGGGGACACACAGAACTTCATGAGGACAATTCTGGCAGAATAATGGCAGGGAGGTCGCCTGGTTGGAGCATGCAGGACACATACGAAGCCAGGGACTGACGCATCCCACCGGGATCTACCTGTGATTAAAATAACACGTTGGGGTGGACTTGCCCTCGAAATGCGTATATATATATATATATAGGATATATAGATGACCAGTAAGACGACAGGTAAATGTATTGCTATTGGGTCTGCTGTTCTGCGCCTTTGTTGGTTTTTAGGAGCACAGCTTTGCTTCACCTCGCGCTGCACATTGCATTGACATTTGTTTTGAACGGCACCCTGATGCTTTAAGGCAGCGCACAGCAATGAACGGTTCGTTATGTGTTGCAGTGCATTGTATATGTAAAAAAAGGTGAGGAAGACGGCGCCGACGACCCCGCTGGGAAGAGGGGACCGACGACCCCGCTGGGAAGAGGACATCCCACTGGGAAGAGGACATCCCACTTGGAAAAGGGGACCAACGACCCCGCTGGGAAGAGGGCACCCCGCTGGGAAGAGGGCACCCCGCTGGGATAAGGGCACAGACAACCCCGCTGGGAAGAGGGCACCCCGCTGGGAAGAGGGGACCGACGACCCCGCTGGGAAGAGGGCACCCCGCTGGGAAGAGGGGACCGACGACCCCGCTGGGAAGAGGGCACCCCGCTGGGAAAAGGGGACCGACGACCCCGCTGGGAAGAGGGCACCCCGCTGGGAAGAGGACATCCCACTGGGAAGAGGACATCCCACTGGGAAGAGGACATCCCACTGGGAAGAGGACATCCCACTGGGAAGAGGACATCCCACTGGGAAGAGGGGACCGACGACTCCGCTGGGAAGAGGACATCCCACTGGGAAGAGGGCACAGACGACCCCGCTGGGAAGAGGACACCCCGCAGGGAAGAGGGCACCGACGACCCCGCAGGGAAGAGGGCACTGAGGACTCCCCCGACCCCTGCTGCACTTACATGCCTGAAGTCCCTGCCAGCTGGTGTAGCGGTCCATACACTGTACACAAGACTTTCCAGCTTCGCAGTACGGCATGCTCATAATGCTCTCAAATGGCAATCAGTCAGCATGATCCTAGGACCACGCTGATCAATGAGAGGCACTTCTTACTTCCGGGGACCTAGCCCACGGCTCAGAAGATCTTCCCATTGGTCAGCGTGCTCATGTGACCGTGCAGGCCAATCAGCATTCGCCATTTGCAAGCATCAACAGGGTTCTACTCTGCCAAGCCGGGAAGTCCGGTGTTTGTCACCGCTACACTGACCGGCGGTTCTTTTACTCCAGACATCCTGCAGATCGGACCTCACATTCCTATACTGCAGTTAAAGCAAATCGGCTTGGCCAAGGACCGCCCCCAGCCTGTGATTGGATCGCGAAGGAGCAAAAAAACACACCGATGAGGTCCACCCAGTGCATTCCCACCCAATCAGCCAGAATGTAGAGAAGCTTGGCTGGCTCCTCCTCTCCCAGTCTCAATCCTGCCGTGCAGAGAACTGCAAAAGCCAAGCGGCACCCTGACATTCTATTTAAAGGATCAGTACACTTTTAAACAAAGTGCATAAGTATTGGCTCCTTCCCCTGACTTACACCCCCCCCCCCCCCCTCTAGAGATGCATACTTACTGCAATCAGACAACTGCGGTTCCTGTGTGCGTTTACGGTCCTGTTTGAGCCTGCGCATCAGTTCTCCACAGACTTCTATGGGGCTGGAGTCAATAGGAGTCTCTGGAGCAATAAATGTCTGGGCAATGCTGCAGATCTCCTCTAGTCTCTTTCAGTCACTTCCTGTCTACATACATTCGCTTCATCATTGGCTGCACATCATTACCCTGAACCGGGGCTTCCAATGCTGGACCATGGCTTAAAAGGAGAACTACGGAGGTCAGTGTTTTTCTCCATAGTTCTCCTTAGGGTAACGGGAGGACACAAACTAGCGTCCTCCCGTCACCCTAGGCTCAGTATATAGAGAGCTACAGCTCGCGGTATAACAGGAGCACAACTGGAAGACAGTTGTCACTCTGTAACAGGAACCTTCATGTCAGGATAACCGGGGATTACTTTATGGACAGCAGCCTATGTGAAAAGATTGAACGCCGTTGTGGAAATGACGTGAACGCATATTGATCGGGTTCAGAGCGATTTTTAAACATCGTATATCTGCCCGCACTCTGATCTGCTGATATTTTCCCTTCCCCCCGGGCCGAGGTCACAAAGCGACATTAGGATGTTGTATAAAAATATCACTTCTGTCCAATTTCTCAATCATAGAGCGACTAATCCTAATCCTCCGCCGTCCCTCCAGTTCCCGGAATTTAGACTCTTCCCATAGATCCTAATCCTGCAAAAGGTCACCAACACGGGCCGTGGCGTTTCCAAAAATATCTTTTCACATCTCCGGATTTCTCTGTGATTATTACATCCCTCCCCTCCCCCCCATAGTGAGCAGAAGTAGATGCACTGAGGGGAATTTATCAAAACTGGAGCGGACAGAGTCTGAAGCAGTTGCCCATGGCAACCAATCAGCATCCACCTTTCATTTTCACACCTTAACTGAACAAGAGAGAAGCCGATTGGTTGCTGTGGGCAACTGCTCCAGATTCTCTCTGCTCCAGTTTTGATAAATTCCCTCCACTATATTGCCAAAAGTATTGGGCCCCTCCCCCTCCAAATCATTGGATTCGGGTGTTCCGTGACATTTCCTGGCTACTAAATATTCCGCCGTGGTCACCTGTTACTGGGATTATAACAAAGTGGAAGCCACTGGGAACAACAGCAACTCAGCCAGGAAGTGGTCGGCCACGTCACATGACAGAGCGGGGTCAGCGCATGCTGAAGCGCACAGTGCGCAGAAGTCGCCAGCTGTCTGCAGAGACAATAGCTACAGACCTCCAAACTCCATGCGGCCAGTAGTGTGTATTAGTGACAGGCCCCCCGTATAGAACGTGCCATGAAACCCTGAGGCCGGAGTATATAGAAGGATATAGCAGACACAATATCAGACAAGAAGCAATGAAAGACAGATGTACAGTATACAGTATATATACCAATGACTGAAACATAGAACTCTGCGATTGTTTCTTTATGTCTATAGATCCGAGAGAGAGATATCATCAGGTGATAGATAAATAAATATTAGGAGATAGATCAATACATAAGAGTGACTCACCCATTGCAGGACTTTGAGGAAGCCCAGAGGTTCCTTCACTACACGGAACTGCCCCCCTGCCACCAGCTGCAAAACAGAAGGGAGAGAGATCAGAACACGCAGACAGTACATACAGGTGATTGGGTCCCTGTCCATGGTGCTGAACATAGGAGGGGAGGGATCAGTACATACAGAGCTAGATGGCCGGTCCCTGTCCATGGTGCTGAACATCAGGGAGAGATCACTACACACAGACAGTCTATATAGGTGGCCGGTCCCGGTCCATGGTGATCAGCACCTACAGACAGTATATATAGGTGGCCGGTCCCAGTCCATGGTGATCAGCACCTACAAGACAGTCTATATATAGGTGGCCGGTCCCGGTCCATGGTGATCAGCACCTACAGACAGTATATATATAGATGGCCGGTCCCGGTCCATGGTTATCAGCACCTACAGACAGTATATATAGGTGGCCGGTCCCGGTCCATGGTGATCGGCACCTACAGACAGTCTATATAGGTGGCCGGTCCCGGTCCATGGTGATCGGCACCTACAGACAGTCTATATAGGTGGCCGGTCCCGGTCCATGGTGATCGGCACCTACAGACAGTCTATATAGGTGGCCGGTCCCGGTCCATGGTGATCGGCACCTACAGACAGTCTATATAGGTGGCCGGTCCCGGTCCATGGTGATCGGCACCTACAGACAGTCTATATAGGTGGCCGGTCCCGGTCCATGGTGATCGGCACCTACAGACAGTCTATATAGGTGGCCGGTCCCGGTCCATGGTGATCGGCACCTACAGACAGTCTATATAGGTGGCCGGTCCCGGTCCATGGTGATCGGCACCTACAGACAGTCTATATAGGTGGCCGGTCCCGGTCCATGGTGATCGGCACCTACAGACAGTCTATATAGGTGGCCGGTCCCGGTCCATGGTGATCAGCACCTACAGACAGTCTATATAGGTGGCCGGTCCCTGATTGTATGGAGGTGATAACGGGGCCCCTCCAGGATGTGATGTCATCGCTCTCCCTCTCGGCTCCGCTCACATGACAGATCAGCAGACGTTCTCTTCATCTGGCCGCTATTTCTCTCAGAATAACAATGAAATGTTCCAGCACGGGAGCAGACGCGCCAT